>NC_028638.1:18693960-18773169 GCF_001406875.1 Solanum pennellii | reverse complement strand
TTGTAACTGCAAAGAATACCCTAAACTAAGAAAAGTATTTTGTAACTATACCAACATCAAGTACTAGGCATCCAAGTGTCAAGCCTAGTACCATAATACATAACCATTTAAAATGATCATGTAGATTAAGCAGTGCCCAAGAACATACTGAGGATACTTGGGACAATAAGCAAACATTCTCAAATGAACCATAAATAATAGTTAGTTAGGGAAGTACAACCAACCCATGTGCAAGACATGTGAANTTAGTATCATAATACATAACCATTTAAAATGATCATGTAGATTAAGCAGTGCCCAAAGACATACTAAGGATACTTGGGACAATAAGTAAACATTCTAAAATGAACCATAAATAATAGTTAGTTAGGGAAGTACAACCAACCCATGTGCAAGACATGTGAAGAAGTGGCCAAGGAGGGGACCACCCTAACCGAATTCGGTTTGGGTAGTTGGGGGGGGGGGGAAACCATGCACAAAGGACCCCTCCATGTGGGGCCTAACTTCCTAACTAGTTATAGACTCTAACCTACTGCCCTAAATAGATAACTAACATAGGTCAAACGAAATAAACTAATTAGTGCACCCGACAACCTAGGACTAACTGAGTTGACACTAACCTAGTACTAGTTAAAGAGACAACCTAGTACCTAACCTAGGATGGTCCAAAAGGTTAGTTTTGATCCTAAAAACTTAAGGGTACTTTAGTAATTCCTATAGGTTACTTAATTAATTTTGAAAATTAATTAATCAATTTAAAAGGGCTAAAACTTAAACTAAAAAGGAAATTTTCAGATTTCGATTAAGATAAGAAAGGGACAACCTAGTACCTAACCTAGGATTGTCCAAAGAGTTAGTTAAGGTCCTAAAAACCTAGGGATACTTTAGTAATTAACCTAGGATACTTAATTAATTAATTTTACAACTTAATTACTTAATTTAAAGGGGAAAAACCGAAATCACAAAGCAATTTCCAGATTTCGGTTAAAACAAGAAAAAGACAACCTAGTACCTAACCTAGGATTGTCCAAAGAGTTAGTTAAGGTCCTAAAAACCTAGGGATACTTTAGTAATTAACCTAGGATACTTAATTAATTAATTTTACAACTTAATTACTTAATTTAAAGGGGAAAAACCGAAATCACAAAGCAATTTCCAGATTTCGGTTAAAACAAGAAAAAGACAACCCAGTACCTAACCTAGGATGGTTCAACGGATTGGTTATGGCCAACGACTTAAGGGTACTTTAGTAATTACTGTAGGTGACCTAATTAAGTAAATTAGAAATTTAATTAATTAGTTTAAATGATCAAAACGAAATTCTTACACTAACCTAGTACAACTCAAGAAACATCCTAGTACTTAACCTAGGATGGTCCAAAAGGGTTAATTTTGGTTCCAATGACTTGAGGGTACTTTAGTACTTACCCTATATACCTAAATTAATTAAATTACGGATTTAATTGATTAATATAAAGTCAAAATGTTGATCAAAACCATATTCAACACGAATTTCCTGATTTGACTAAGTGTTATGTTCTCCTATGCTTAGTCAACATAGGAGGGGCATTTTGGTAATTGGTTAATTAATTTATTAAATTAACTTATTAAACCTAAGTTGTATAATTCAAGATCAGTTATTAAACCTAAAAATCATGTTCAAATAGAAAAAAAAAGGACAACAAAACAGTAAGCAAGCGAGGGAAATAAAAACAGAAAATTCCATTGATTCTCCTAGGCGATTTCAAGGTTTCTCCAAGTTTTCGTTCAACGTGGTCTTCTTATATTAAGTTATAATTAAGGTATGGGTTTCTCTCCTAAAATTCTTTCTCCAAGAGTATTTTCCTTCGAACGATTCACAAGATCTTGAAAACTAGGGTTGTTCCCATCGTTCTCGTCGAGCTTCCCTTCCCTAGTATCCTTTTCGATTTCAATATTGAATAGGTTAGAGATCATGTTGTTGGTATGTGGTGCTGGCTGTTCTTAACATGTATTGTTCTTGAATGACGATTATCCAATGAACTTGTAATTACGTAAAGTTAATCTTATAATGTTAATTAAGGGTCGATATATGCTAAGTTAAGTCCGTGATGTGTTAAGTTAATATGTGTCTTTGGCTGAATTTTTACTTGTTGTTGTTGTGATGTTATAAAGATGTTAAAGTCATCAAATGCTAATATAATGCTGTCCAATATGTTCTTAAAATGTTACACTAAAATCCATAAACTAAGAATTGGCTCAAAGACATCTATGAAATCATATCTTGAATAAATTGGCTATCTGGTTCCAATAAAGTTGGCTAACTCTATTTGGTCAAAATTAATATATGCTAATGTCTAGGAACTTATGTAAATGATTAAAAGATTGGCTAAGGGTTCATACATATGGAAATTTAAATATGAACATACGTAAAAATTGGCTTATGCCAAAAAGAATGAATTTGCTAGTCTAACATTCCAAATCTTGAGCCAATACTAATCATATGCCAATTCCTGTGTAGTAAGAGTATCACATATATATTAATAACTTCTAAAGTAATATCAATGAATCTATAACTAAGAGCATGACATTCATTGAATAAAGTTCTCATCGTCCATAAACGGTGATATGAAGCTACTACACTAAATTAAGTAAGTAACGTGAGTTATAACATAATTAAAGGGGTCTAAATTAAGTAAGTGACCAGAATGGGGTGTTAAAGGAAGTGAGACAAGTCTTACTTACACCAAAGCTAATTTGTTAAAAGAATACTCACGAATGAAGGTGTTAGAATGTGTGAAACTAGTATCATTAACACCTAAGGATGATATGTAAGGACAATGCACATTCATTAATGTGAATTAAGGATGATATGAAAGAACAATTCAGATTTCATCAATGTAAAGTAAGGATGACCAGTCATCAATAGTGTAAGTAGATCTCAATCTAGAAGCAAGCCTCCATAATGCTTGAGTTAACACTAAAAGATGATGAAATGAACATTCACGTAAAAAAGGATGAGTAACTAAGATGTATGTAATGAAATGATGAAACCCTAGAAGGGTTAAGTAGGAGTGTGAAACACAGTAAATGGCCAAGTGCATTGGCATATGATGAAATGAACAGTCACGTAAAAGGGATGAGTAAATATGAAAAGCAAATGTGCTAATGCTTATGAATGTGGTGACAATATTATAAGAGACTAATGTGAAAGATGAAACCAATCTCAAATGAGCCTAAGTAAATGTTATTAAAACGTACTCACCTATGAGAGTGTAAACCTAATGAAGAGACCAGACTCTATATACACTCTAATGAAAGTATTGAGACTGATGTACACTTAATACTAATGATGAGATGAGAAATCATCTATTGAGATATGATGTCCTCATACTAGAAGCTATCTTCCATGACATGAGTTGAATGAAATGGAACTTTATCCAGAGCACCGATGGGCTACCTATGAGCGGTGATGCCTTCTTTTGGGAAAGGTGGAGGTTCACGTAACTCTCATGAGATGAGACTGTCCGGCATGCCGGGTATGGGTGTCCTTATATCTCCTAGTGTTCGAACCTATACTGCCAATATAGGGATCTGGCGGGGTTCAATTCCCATGTACGCTGGCATATTTTGGGTCACTTTGGCTGGTGATTCCACCTCTTTTCAGTGTGAGGTAGACACTGGATTTCATGATGTTCACATAATATATGTTGGTTAAGGTTGGAGTTCCTCAAAGTATGAAAGATAACGAAATGAACGATACTGATGGTGTTTGTGCAAGGCAATCGGAGGTGAAATTAGATTCAAGTAATAACATTAGGTCATTCTTGGTTATTGCACTTCATGATCCCGATGAGAGTCTTAAACTTCATCCTAGGTATAGCTGGTGTTTACATCAGCCTACGAATGAAATAAATTAATAATGTGAAGTACGAATGAACGAATGAAGCAGACTCTGTGTTTGCTAAAGAAGGCCCTCGGGTTGAGGTCCCATATGTTGGGCACTCACTTGAGATGTCTTAATGCTATATGAACGATTCCAAGGTATAATGTATATGAAATGTATAATATATGAAACATGAATGTAATTAAATCAATGGCATAATCAATAGAGAATGCCTAATGAAATTTAATGAATACTTCACGTAATTAATAACTTGTTGTAAGGATAGTCAAATCGTGTCCAATAAAGTTTACAATAAGTAAAGGGAATAACTAATAATGAATCCTCATGTTATGAAAATGATAAAGCCATATAAATTGTCTTATAATGAGCTTATATAATTGGCAAAAGATATTAGCCAAATAAGATTGGCTTATAATGACTTCTTACATTAGGCCAATAATATAGTAGTCACTAAAGATTCGTTTATAAAGAATTCATGCCTAAAGTAAGCAAGATCATAAGCTTTAATGATATGCCCCAAGATCTATGCACATTATGAAATCAACTAAAGAATGAGTATAGTAAATAAGTATTGACTTATAAATATATTCATGCCCCAGATTGTAGTTAAGTCATTTCCTTAATCTCTTGAATTACTTGACTCCTCGTGGGTATGGGACTACAACGAATCATTGCACTTGTAAATAAAACATAGGACCAAAGGAGTTATTGAACTACACAACAACAAGAAGAAAAAGACTAAAAAATACTCTAAGTTTAGAAAGAGGAGCTCTCGGGTTTGGAGGAACAAAATTTTAATCTTCATACGAGTGGTTCGAAAAGTATGATGATGATATTAATGTCTTTTAATCATATATAAAATGAGTTGTGTGCTTTGAATGAATTAAAATACATAATATTCATACCAAAATTCACAACTAACAAATTAGGGAAGTCTAATGACAAGACATTCCAGAAATGGCATGTTTCTTAGGAAGAGCTTTCATAGATCATGCATAGATTTATGTGTATGTGTGTATACACCCATACTTAGTACAAGCGGTGTACTAACCCCCTACTGTGTACTACTTTTATAGGTGCACTTGCAGCGGTTTGGACTTCAGCGTTTCTACAAACCATTTGGTAGGTCCTCAGGATTTTGAGGATGCTACAGCTTTAGTCTAGCCTTAGTTTTAGACATGTCTTGTGGATGTTGTACCAAGCGTTTCTTTCGCACCTTCATTTAGAAGTTCTGTAATAAGGCCATGTTTGGCAAACTATTTATGATATATTAATCTTCAGTTTCAAATTGATTCTTTATGTTAGATGGTTGTTCTCTTATGTTGATCTTTGTATATGATGTATCTAGTTAATAATTATATGAAGTCTATTTATACTTCATGCATATAATTTTTAATTTTTCGCAAATTTAACTAGATGAATGTGATGAATGCAAGATAAGGCTTGTCTGCGACCTCTGAGAGGTCAACGACGTCGGTTGCGATTCGGATTCCATAATTCGGGTCGTGATACACCACCTACCCTAAGTAGTACACCCTTAGGAAGACCTAGTTCATTTCATTATTTTGTGGTTGGTAAGCTTTAACCACAAAGACCATGAGAGCTTGATATAGACTCTCAGTATTAAGCCCTACCCGATGAGGGATCTACTTGCCTAAGATGGGATTATTCATTTAGCCTTTACATGGAAAACCACTAGCTAGTCCTTTGTGAGAACTGTCACATCTGGGGAGCACCCCCTAGATGTAACCGGCGTCGTCGTCCTCTTTGAGGACTAATACTAGCCTCTTAGCTTAAATCATTACATTTATTGGTTAAAATGCAGAAAAATTTAAAATATTTCTTATCTATATTGAGGTTTACATAGATTTGTCATATACACGTAATATAGTTGTATCGAGTATACAAAGACCCTTCATATAAGAAGATTACATAGTCTTGAACATTTGTTGCACATAGATATATAAGATATATCTTAAAACCGGATGTCTCATCTCTTAACCATCTAAAACAAGAGTATATCAATTGGGCATATCCCATACATCAATGTAATAAAGCCACATATAGACTATACAATCTTTAGACTCAAATGAAAAGGAAAGAACTAGAAGTATTATAACTAGAACAACATCAAAGAACTTGATAGTGGCTTTGCCCTCGGAAAGTGAGGACCTACCCAACTTGGATTTATGAGAATTCCAAGTCATCCTTCAAAGTCGTCCCAAAAATCCTTCCACAACCGGAACCTAAAATATTGGGGAAAAGGGATAAAATGAGGTTAGTACACCACTTGTACTAAGTATGAGACCGTATGTACACAAAACATAAAAATCATGCTAAAAAGGGATATTTCATTAAAGCACGCTATTTTACATTTGGAAAGCTTTATACACATTCAAGAATCAAAACAAGTCATTAATGCATATTCATCGAGTCAAGACCATGCTTATCATACTAAGTCTAGACATGTCAATCATGCATATCACTCAATTGAGCACATAATCAAGACAACTCTACCATTAAGCTATAATATCAACAAGCATGAATATGAGTTCATAACATCATAACCAAAGCAAAACAATTACCCATAAACCCTCATTAAGTCAACTAGTGAATAATTAAGCAAAGCCTCATAACCTTACTCAATCAAGTAAACCCAACAAGATCCATAACCAATGTCCAAATTCGCATAGTATATCATCAAGAGTGCATATCATCACATGTTAGCAATGGACACCAAACACATGTTCATAAGTGAAACCAATCATCATACTGTATCATCAATGTGCAAGATCATCATATACATATCATGCACAATTATAAGCATATACATATATATGAACATCCTCCTAAGACTTCCCTCAAGGCTAACTAGTGCAATGTTTAGGTAGAATGCCGTACCCCTAACTAGACTAAGTTAAACCCCTTAGGTCATCCTAGTTAGAGTTAATTCCTTTAGTTCATTTTTACCATTTTGGGAACGTATTTCCTTAACATACATAGACCACATGAGCTGTGGAATCCGGTGTCATGAAACCCTACACAGAAAGAAGGCGAACTACTTGCCAAGGTAGTAAAAAAATATGAACATAGCAACTACATGGATCCACTAGCTAGTATTCCAATGGGGGCAACATAGTTCAAGAAGTAGGTGATATAGTTGGGTCCCTCTTTATGCTACATGCATTGTAGTCTCCTATATCATGAGTACATTAGTGATCCTATCTTCCCTATGAGGGAAGGGACACTCCTCACTCTAGTTCACTCGGTGCTAAGATACAGTCCCTTTTGAAATGTCTTTAATGCCTTTATTAATCATCATAACTTAATGTAGGTCATAGGGTCTATCCTTTATATAATTATCATCATCATAGCTCAATAAGAATTGCATGAGTATTTTCCTTTCATTATAATTCATACATGTGAGGTTAGCACATTTATATATCACATCATGATAAGGCACATTGGTAAGTTATCACCATCCTTATAATATTTACATTTGAGACAACAACTTACAATCCATAGTTCAAGACATTTGAATTCAAAATCATACCAACCCTATCAATCTCAATATAAAGTATACTTCAATACATCATCATCACTTAGACCATAATTTAAGTAAAGAATAGAGATCACAAGACTTACTCAATCTCCTTCACAATGCCATCATCAAGGTCTTACAATCAAACGTCAAATCAACCCAAAAATGGGTGTTTTCTTATCACGCAATAGTAACCAACACAATAACAAGGCCAATTGAATCGGTATACAACAATTCATCACTAGTTCATAGCCTAGAATTAGAGACTTAGATCAAGTTCATAATCCAACCTATGTCAATTACTCAAGAACTAGCATAATTTGATTACAATATTTCGTAATTAGCATAATAACAAAATAGGATAGTAATTCACACACTAACCAAATCAATTGAGTAAATATTATACAATTCAATTCATGATCACAACCTAGGGTTATGGGGAATATGTCATCTTCTACAATTGAGACCAATACATTTATAAGTAACATAATTGAGTTATAATACATGTTAATAACTCATAATATTCAAAATAAATCATAACAAAGAAATGCACAACATCAATTTCGTATTGGATGAAAACCCACTTGAATTTATGCTTTTGAAATCAATTTGATGGAACGCTTTGGGTAAAGAATTCCCAAAGGTGAAAGAAATCCCATACCTTGTTGATTGATGAGGTTTTATGTAGAAACTTGACCTTTATCAGACCTAAAACCCTCTTTACCTTGACTTCTTTGGTGTTCTTCTACTTGGGAGAGAGAACGAAGAGAGAAGGAAGAGGTTAGGTTAGTTTAATTAGGTTAGGGTCTTTATATAGGTCATAAAAAAACTTAATTGAACATCCATAAACCCCTAAATAATAAACTAAACACCTAATTAATTAATTTAGTCAACTTAAAAATGTGCAGCAAGACAGTGGACTCACAGAAGATACCACGATCGACACCTCATTTGTCAAACGACGGCTAAGGGACCAACCCTCCCGTTGGTCCGTTGTTTTGGTTAGAGACTGTCCAAAACAGGCCTCCCATGGATTTGGATAAGTTTCCATAGATGGTGTCCATCGAACCCCTGTCGATTGGACCACGATCTGTCGATTGCACTCGTTTGTGCACACTGCCTTTTGGCAGCTTTTTGCCAAATTGCAAGGGTCCCCCTCAAGGGCCCTTGGTTGGTCCTTAGGAGTCGTACCTCAACGATTTGACTACAAACTAACTTTAATACGTGTTAGACACCTTTACACCAAATTTCATCATTTTACGACTCTTAACACTTAGTCTAATATGCTAAGGCACACAAGCAACTCATTGAACTAGTTTTCGGATGTCATGGACGGTCCTTGACTTTACGATTCCTAAACTTCCTAAATGACTTATATTCATTATTTTTTACCTTAAAATAGTAACACTTAGAAACTGATGTTAGGCTGAAACCGTCCTTTCCATTAGTATCGCTGCTGTCTTTTTTGCAGCTTTCGTTGTTGCCGGAACTATGTGGTATGGTTCGGCAACTACCCCGATTGAATTATTTGGGCCCACTCGTTATAAATGGGATCAGGGGTACTTCCAGACAGAAATATATCGAAGAGTTAGTGCTGGGCTAGCAGAAAATCAAAGTTTATCAGAAGCCTGGTCTAAAATTCGAACACATCTTAGACTTTCGAAGTATTACAAGAACATAGTTAAGGGATAGGGAGATTGCTTCTAAATACTACACCTCTACTAACGGAGAGTACCCATCTATAGAGGTTGCTACTATATACTACAACTCTAATCACAGAGAGTATACACCCCATTTCATATCCTCTCGGTGTTAAGCATTAATCCTTACAGAGTATTAGACTTTTATTACATTCATTAAATATAGGTTAAGGAATTGCTACTAAATACTCTACCTCTACTAACGGGAGAGCACCAATCCAAACCTATCATTCATTCATTGGACAGCTCTTAGGAATATTGATATTAATTATAGAAGATCCACCTTATCTCACGACAAAGTGTCCATCCCAACACCGTCCATTCATTCATTAAAGTATAATTGAGAAAACCTTTATAGAAGCACATTCATTACATTATCATTAGCTACATTCATTCATGTGCAAGGGTATGAATTTGTGAGAAAAACTTCACATAACCACCATCATTCATGATATTGTCTTCTAGACATGATCCTACTATATTCATCATTGTCCACACTCAAACATGCTTCACATTAACATTATACCCTAATAGTCATACTATCTTCAAGAATCACTTGCATAACTTCACAATACACCTCTATACATATACATCATAACATTACCTCACTTAACATTTAATGCCTTCAAGGACATTATCACAATACACATACATATACATATACAATATCTAAACACCACAACTATAAATGGACCATACCAAACAAGAACAATTCAATAAAACAAGAGCAGTTTAGGTCAACTTACCCTTCATCAAAGCCATGATCACCCTTTCTCAATTCTCCAACAATTCATAATAATTAGGCATGGATAGCAATAGATAAAAACAATATTACATCATACAAGCACAATTCTAACAATATCAAATCACATTTATCAAACGAACTTTACAATCCAATTTAGGAGATTAGGAAAAAACATGGGGCTTTCAAGGAATTTCATTGAAAATCATCTTAAAACCTTGATTCAACATTATTACATCAATATCATGGCTTGGAAAACATTTTAACAATGAACCCATGTAGAATAGAAATTGGGAAAATTGATCATTGATTCACCTTTGAAAACCTTTGAATTGGAATTCTTGAATGAGAGGTTATTCAAGAATGAAGGATCACCATAACTTGGTATTAAGAAGTCCGCAAAAATTGAATAAGAAAGAAATGGAAATCTTCAACCCTAGCTCCAATTTGACTTTAAGCTTCCATGGAGGTTCGTGAGAACTTTTGGGAGGGAAGGTTTTTGGATTCTGAAGAATGAAGTCTTGTTCTAGGTTTAAGTGTTTTAACTAAATTAAAATACCCTGAAAGGAATGTCCACCATTTAATTAGAACATGGGGTTAACTTAACAATTCACCCATTAAGTGGACGGAACTTGGTAAAATTGTAGGTGACCATTGAAGACCATCATCAACGGACCGTGGATGGATTGATAGATCGTCCTGGTCATCCTTCGTTTGTGACTGAGTCTCCTTAATTTGGTGGATAAACTCCTATGTCTATGTCTGGAGCCACGCCCCCTTCCTACGGGGTATCAACCACTTGACGCGGCGTCAATTGGGGTGTCAGTGAAGGCTGTCTTGACAGCTTTTTGGCCAATGTTTGGGTCCTCCTCAAGGACCGTTAATGTGGACCTTGGGGAGTCGTACCCAGAAGTTTTGACCCTAAACACAATCATCTAGATTCTAGGGTCATCTCCACTAATTTTAGACTCCAAATAACACATAGGCATAATCTAAGTCATGACAACTCATGAGGCAAATAAGCAATTTTATTAGATGTACATTAACATGAAAAATACATAGATAAATTACAAATTTTATCGTAACATCATCAAGAGAATACAAAACATATTATCATCAAAGGCACTCATAGCATAGAGGATATGCAACTCTTCATCTTATGCAAGACTCCAAAATAAGGCAATAATACTAAGAATTTCTTGGTTTCAAGCTTGAATAAGAATATAAGGAAAAGATAAGGATATCAACCACCATACTACTCAATTCATCCTCCCCCACTTAAGGTAAACCCATGTAAGAGAAATTTAAGACAACCATAAGGAACTATGATTCATAGAGGCCTCTATTTTGGGTTAGATTTTTTTTTAGCTTGTAGCACATAGAAACGAATCTTCTTTGGAGCATTAGGATCCGTACCATAATGAGGGGCTTGGTTGGTATCCTTCCCTTTTGACGTAAGTGTTGGGAAATATCTTTTCTTATGAGCCCTCTTTCCACACCCAAATCACCCATCAGTACCGCCAAGACACTTAACCAAATGTTGTTTTCCACATATGGTACATCTATACTTCTCAAAGGTAGAACCACCTCCACCCCTCCTTAAGAATTTGGGTTAGACACCCTACCCTTGTTCATCATGGGGGAGTCTTGATTGTAAAACCTTTTCTAATACATAGGTTGACTTTGTTAATCCGGCTTAGCCCTCTTCCCATATGTATTCATCTTCATAAGTTTGGTCTCGTCAATATGTTGGGTATGCACCTTGAGTCTAGAGATATTCATATAATGATGGAGCATTGTCGTACGACACTCTTCTTCAATAAAACTAGACAACCCCATCACAAACTTATCCATTCTATCCCTAGAGTTGGCTACCAAGGTTTGGGCATATTTAGAGAGTTGGGTGAACTTGAGAGAGTATTCTTTCCCACTCATTCCCCCCTTGACGGAGGTGCATCACTAACTTTTTCTCCTAAACTCTATGGGGAAAAACCTATCAAGAAAGGTCGTCTTAAACACTCCCCAATCCACCTGGCCCGCCCTTACAAGTCTCTCATCCCTCCATTGGTCAAACCACACTTGTACCATATCTTTTAGCTGGTAGGATGCTAGTTTCGATTTTTCCTTAGAAGTTACTCCCATAGAATGTACCACCTTAAACACCTCATCAACGAAGCCTTGTGGATCCTCAGCCACCTTAGTGCCATGAAAATAAGGAGGATTCATCCTTGTGAGATTTCGGATTCTAGAAGAGGGAGTACTTGCATTGGGGTTCACTTGAGGTCTACTCCGGGGTTAGCTTGGGACGTCATGGCTTAAGCTTGAGTCGCCATGAGTTGGGTCAAAGTTTGAAAGGCAGAATCTATCTCCACATTTGATGTGGCCTCTTCCTAATTGGGATCTTGTGGACCTTGGGGCACTTTAGAGGGAACCTGCTCATTCAAATTCACTTCTTGAGTACTCCTTGCATTAGCCCCTCCCATATTCATATTTCTAAAATCACAAGAATAGGATTAGGAACTCATAGACATACACTCTAAGGCATAACTTCAAAAATATCAAGGAAGTGTAACTTCTATTATCCTATAGGCTCTCGTTCATAGATGTGACGCGACTCACACTGGTGAACAATACTCTATAGACGTGGCTTGTGAGATCTTGAACCCAAAGTGTATCTCCATAACCCTATACTTTGATACCAAGTTTGCCATGACTCGAGAGCACCCCTAGTTGTAACCGGTGTATTCTACCTCGAAGAGGTCTTTTACAAGCCTCTTAGCATTCATTCATCACATAGACATGATAATTAGTGCGGAATTAAAAATTTTCACAAGAAAATCAATAAGTTGAAGCTCTTTTATAAAACGTAAGAAGAGTTAAATCTCGACACAGGCCATATTAGGCACATCTTATTATCATAGGGACACGACCCTTACATTGAAAGAATGATACAAGTCTTATACAAATGTCTTAATAAAGGAAAACTAGAAATAAGAAGTCTTGTCCACAATATATGAGGACATACCCAAATCTTTAGAGAATTCCTATTTTCCAAGATTCAACTCTAAAGATAACATCACTTGCCAAAACCTACACTTTGTAGAAAATAGAGAAAAATATGGAATTAGTACAATTAAGAACTAAGTATGATGACCATGTAAGAACATTCTCTTAAGAGGACCTTTTAGTTTAAAACTATGAATTATGTCAATTTAGTAAAATCCGCATGAACATCATACAAGATAAATAAAAACCAATCACATGATATATAAAACCATTCTTTACATTTAGACACATCCACTTCATATAGACCATCACCTTTCCTTTACCTCTAAAGTAACCCTAAAGTATCACGTGGTGCAATGAGTGGATAATGTCCTATACCACATTCCGCCCTCAAGAAATACTCTAAGCCCACCTAAGATGGACGCACATTCTACCTCCTTGAAATCAAACCACATTCATTCATAAGGCATAGACATAACATAATCATAATCAGCACATAAGGACCATACCCTAGGATAATTCTAAGTTACACTAGTACAATGTGCAAGTAGCATCCCATACTACTACTCACACCAAGTGCTCCTTTTGAATCACCCAAGACTAGGTACATCATATTCAACAAGTCATATAACCTTCATTAACATTCGACATAAGACCAATAATTCTTCATTAACATTATATAGAAACACATTCATTCATTACATTATAAGGACATACCAAGAACCCTTCAAATGCCTATGTGTGCAATGCATAGATGGCATACCATTACACCACCCACCCTAAGTAGTACACCCTTGGGAAGACCTAGTTCATTTCATTATTTAGTGGGGGTAAGCTTTAACCAGCAAAGACCATGAGAGCTAAACATGGACTCCCGATATTAACCCCTACTGCATGAGGATCCCTAGTTTCCTAAGGTAGAGTCATTCATTTCTTTACGTGGAAAACCACTAGCTAGTCCTATGTGGGCACGTAGTTAAGGGATAGGGATATTTCTTATAGATACTACACCTCTACTCATGGAGAGTACCCATATCAAGAGGTTACTACTAGATACTACACCTCTACTCACGAAGAATATCCACCCATTTCATATCCTCTCGGTGCTAAGCATTAATCCCCACGGAGTATATAATTTCATTACATTCATTAACTATAAGTTAAGGGATTGCTACTAAATACTCTGCCTTTACTAACGGGAGAGCACCCATCTAAACCTATCATTCATTCATTGTAAAGATATTAGGAATATTGAGATTTCTTATAGACACTCCACCTCTACTCACGGAAAAGTGTCCATCCCGACACCCCTTATTCATTCATTAAAATACAATTCAGAAAACCTTTTAATAGACTCACATTCATTACATTACCATTAGCTTCATTAATTCATTTATGTGTGTGAATGTGAATTTGTGAGGAAAAACCCTTCACATAACCACCATAATTCATGACATTGTCTTCTAGACATGATCCTACTCTATTCTACATAATCCAAACTCAAACATGCTTCACATTCACATTGTACCCTAAGAGTCATATTATCTTTAAGAATCACTTGCGTAACTTCATAATACACCTTTATACATATGCATCATAACATTACCTCACTTAACATTCAATTCCTTCAAAGTCCATGATCAAAATACACACACACACCCGCACACACACACAAGAACAATTCAATAAAACTAAAGCAATTTAGATCAACTTACCCTTAATCCAAGCCATGATCACCCTTTATAAATTCTCCAATAATTCATCATAATTAGGCATGGATAGAAATAGATAACAACAATACAACATAATATAAGCACAATTCAAACAATATCCAATCACATTAATCAAACCCGCATTGTAAACCAATTTAGAAGATTAGGAGAAAACATGGATTATACATGAAATTCCACTGAAAATTATCTTTCAAACCTTGATTCGAAATTATTACATCAATATCATGACTTCGAAAATATTTTAACAATGAACTCATGCATAGAATAGAAATTGGGAAAATTGATCATTGATAAACCTTTGAAAACCTTTTAATTTGACTTCTTGAATGAGAGGTTATTCAAGAATGAAAGATCACCATACCTTTGTATTAAGAAGTCTACGAAAATCGAAAAAATAAAGCAATGGAAATCTTCAATCCTAGCTCCAATTTAACTTTAAGCTTCCATGGAGGTTTGAGAGAACTTTTGGTAGGGAAGGGTTATAGATAACATCAATACAACATAATATAAGCACAATTCGAACAATATCCAATCACATTAATCAAACCCGCATTGTAAACCAATTTAGAAGATTAGGAGAAAACATGGATTATACATGAAATTCCATTTATTTTCAAAACCTTGATTCAAAATAATTACATCAATATCATGACTTCGAAAATATTTTAACAATGAACTCATGCATAGAATAGAAATTGGGATAATTGATCATTGATAAACCTTTGAAAACCTTTTAATTTGACTTCTTGAATGAGAGGTTATTCAAGAATGAAAGATCACCATACCTTTGTATTAAGCACGAAAATCGAAAAAATAAAGCAATGGAAATCTTCAATCCTAGCTCCAATTTAACTTTAAGCTTCCATGGAGGTTTGAGAGAACTTTTGGGAGGGAAGGGTTTTGAGGTTTGAAGAATGAAGTCTAATTCTAGGTTTAAGTGTTTTAACTACCAAAAATACCCTAAAAGATTTAAAATAACCCTCCACCATTTAATTAGAACGTTGGGTGAATTTACCAATTCTCTCCTTAAGTGACCGAAACTTGGCAGACTTGCAGGTGACCATTGACGGCCACCATCCACTGACCGTGGATGGATTGATGGCTCGTCCTGGTCATCAGTCATTTGTGAATAAGGCTCCTAGTGATGCGGTATAGTATCCCACGAATAAGTGTGCAGCCACTCCCCCTTATTACGGGGGCGTCAATTGGGTTCGTTGGTCAAGGTTGTCTTGATAACTTTTTTGCCAATGTTTGAGTCCTCCTATAGGACCTTTAGGGTGATCCTTGGGTAGTTGTACCCAAATTTTTTGACCCTAAATACGTTTACTTAGATGTTAGGGTCATCTTTACTAATTTTAGACTCCAAATGACACACCAAAACAGGGAAAATATAATAGAACACACTAACACGCAAAAGACTAGTTTCTGAACGTCTTGGTCGTCCTTTCACATTTGACCTCAAAAAATCTTCAAACCAACTATTAAAAGTTATTTCTCATTATTTTAACAAGTAATTAACTCATAAAACTCATGTGAAGTTCTACTTCGTCCTATTTCATTTTGAGGGTGTGATAGAGGAGAAACTAATAAGGCAAAGAAAGAAAAGAAAAAATGAATTGAAGAGGGAACAAGGGAATTAAATATTTTATAGGTAGAATCCAAAAATTTCATCTTTTCAAAATAATAAATGCCTCATACAATTTAGAAAAACAAATATAAATTTAGGAAAGGTTAGAGTTGTCTTTTCATGATTATGTTAAAATTTGGCCTAAACTTTTGTTCCACTCAAGAATTTCTCGTAGAAAAACATATAATCTATGTTTTATATTTCCAAGATTAAGATACAATTGTTCAAAAATAGATGTTCCCAATGATGACATCTCATTTGAACATGGTTGGTAAAAAATATTTTTGTGTGAATGAGGTAGCTAAATAACATTACGGAAAATAATATATTTATAATGGCAAGAGATGCATTGAAAGATTTTATTCCTTAAAAACCGAGCCAAAAGAAAGTTCATATAAATCATGTGAACTTTTGTACACTCTCTCTCCTCCTCCCCCCCCCCCCGTTNTTTCAACTTCTGGACTTCTTTTGTTAATTTTTTTTCTTCTTAATTTTGGAGATGTGGTCAATGGATGTAGAAAGGAAACACCATGATGAAACTTGAATTTGCAAAATCTAGATAAAAATGAAATTAGATCCCATGGTCTTTTCTATACATTTTTAATTGTACTTTTCTCATCCTTCTCCTATGTGATGATACAAATATTTAATATGTGATTCTTGTTAACTCCTTTTCTTGTTTTTTAAGTAATACTTTTTGAAAATGTTGGTTCTGAATAAGGGGAGAGAAAGTTAAAGAGGAGATATGTCATTATCCTATGCAACTAATATTTATAAAGTATTTTATGTATGTTGAATCCCTAATTTTAAACTAATATTGTGTTGGTTTATTTCAGCAAGTTGATGTCATAAATTACATATATCATTTCCAGATGAAAATATTGTGATTGTTGATGCACGTATCTTTGCAATTGAATTATGAGAATGCCACAAACAGTTGTATTCTTGAATTCCAACCTCAACAATCTTAAAATTTGAGTTTGTTGGACTTTTTTCTTCTAATATTGTCTTCTTTTATGATATCATCAATATACTTTAACGAAACTAATGTTGTTCAATTTTTTTTGAAAAAATAAATCATTTTTTTTCATATGCAGAAAATTCCTATTGGTTATACAAAATACAAGAATGGAAAGATACCAAGGAAAGTTTCCCTAAGGGATCAATATGGAAATATGTGGCCTATACGAGTAACCAAACAAGGAAGAGATATTTATTTCAAATATGGTTGGGAGAAATTTATTGAGGATAACAGTGTGGAGTTTGCAGACTTTTTGATATTTGATTATGATGGAAAAGGAACATTTGACTTTAAATTACTGGGAATGAATGGATGTGTAAAAAATGGATCTGGAGGTAAAAATAAAGGGGAAGAAATGAATGTTGAACATGGAAAAAGTGTAGAGTTAAAAGAGAAGACTAGGGGCAGTGATAGAAGCAATAGTTCTTTCGATTATGATAGTGATGAGCATTACATGGTGGAAGAAGATGTGGAAATAAAAGAAGAGACACATAAAGGGGCTTCATATTCAAAATGCAGATACATGGAAGAGGAAGCAGATGAGAAGAAGGAGGGGGAAGGGAAGGAGCAGAAAGACGAAGATGAAGAAGAGGATGAAAGGGTTGGAACATACACAAAAAAGGTGCAACATTCCAAAGGTAGAGACAATTATTGAAAATCTATATATGCACTTTAATTCGTTTCTTATTAGTATATTGCTGCTAAAATGAAATTTTTTGTATATTTGAACATAATCTTGTTGTCCTATGAATATCATGAAATATTTAGGCTTATAATTTATTTATAAAAAGGTCGGGGTACTTAGTTTGCTTACAAAATGAGCCTAAGGAAAACTGTTGTTAGTTTGTTGAATAGCAGAGAAGAAAAAAATTTAAATACCATTTTTGACACTTTGATATTAACCAATAATCTCTTTTATTTGTTAATGTCCATTTTCAGTTCACTGCAACCACAAAATAAAATTGGTGGAGTATTCTTGTTTTCGAGAGATTTGAGTTTGTGAACCTAATTGGTTAACTTTTTTTATTTAGTTGGATGCCAAAAAGTCAATGTTTGCAAGGTGAGCGATATCCCTGAGCATTATGGTGCAGATATATTCAAAAGTGGATGCGTAACTCAGCCCGAAAATCCTTACTTTGTAGCAAAAATACAAGAAAGAATTAGAGACCAATTGGTAACAAAAAAACTATAAGTGTATATTCTAGTAAATTATTATATAGTTCAATCTTATAACATTATAAGTTAACAATGTATTTGTTCGTAACTACAGTACATTCCCTTGGATGTGCTCAGAGACTACAAACTTGAACTTCCCCCAAGAATGATCATTCGCGACTCTGCTGGCAGAGAATTTGAGATAAGAGTCAGTAAATGGACCGATGGTAGAGTATGGCTTTTTGGTGGATGGCGCAAGTTAGGTAAGCTTAACCTTGTGGAGAAAGATGACAGGTATATCTGTGAACTTGTGAGAGGAAAATGTGGCAAGGCCCTTTACTTACAAGTTCAAGTTCTCCATGAAGGTCAAGTTCTCATCCAGACAATAAATAAAAGAAACAGTTTGATGTTATTTAACATATAATTTTCATTTTCATGGCCTTTAGTGTTATGGTTTGTTGACAAATTTTGAAGAAAATAAGTATTGTTGTTTGTTGACAAAAAACATCAATGTTTTTTATAAAAGAATTGATGATTGTATTAGTTTGATATTAATCATGAATTACATATGTTTAAAGGTAATAACATGACTACAAATACCTTTTTTAGAGTTTTCTCTGATAACTATATTTTAGATCAAAAAAACTTCTAAGAGTGAACGCTTTTATTTTCTTTTAAGATATGTAAATTTTAGTTATAATCCTAAATTGTTAGACTAAATTCACAATGTTATATTCATGTGCTTATTTGATATTAATCATGAATTACGCATGTAAATATTTTGTCGTGGTGGTGGTTGGGTGAAAACTCCACCTAAAATATTAATAAATAACATATACTATCTAGAGAGAATATTTATATACAAAATGCTCTCATGGTAGGGAGATGTATGAAGTGACATCATTTTAGGTAATCTCATGAAATGAACTTATTATTTGTCATGACTGATGGTTTAACGCGCTTATCAAAAACATTATTCTGATTCAAGTGTCAATGATCACGAGTAGTAATATAACCCAACCAAAGGTTGGGGTCGAGTCCCAAGGGAGTGGTCTCAAGAATTAGTAGCCAAATGCGAATTTTTTTGAGTTAGTTATAGCTAAAATATATATACGAATGAAAACATTACAAATTAAAGGGTGACAAAAGTGTCAATTATCAAAAGGGGGGGGGGGGGTTCAAACAATTAACAACTAAAACAGAAAATGTACGAAAAAAAAGCAAGTATGAAGATGGGATTCTTGGGATGTGATAGGATTGTAAGATAAGACAAACAATTGGGTAATCACAATTCATAGTAAATACATGTGTATTACTGATAAGGCTAGACTTTAGTAGGGGTAAACTCTCTCTCTCTCTCTCTCTCTCTCTCTCTCTCTCTCTCTCTCTCTATCAACCAATTTACACTGAATTAAGTTTATTTCTCTCAAACACCAATAAGCGGCATTTAAACATAGCCTCCACTTTAATCTTTCACTCTCTCGAGCTGATTGTGTGGAAGAGGGTTTAAAATTCACTCTCTTGAGATGAACTCATGACAAACCAAAACCCACAGACAATCGATTCAATAGTTTTGGTATGAAAACCTCTCTCTCGAGCAAGCCTGAAACACTAAGGTAGGATTAAATTTGCTACTACAACCCATTGAATTCAACCACAACTACTGAACAAAATCACCTTTATACAGCAAATAAACTATCAATTAGCAATGCCCAACAGTTAAATCAACCCATAATCACTTAATCATACCCCAAGAATTGGGGTTTTAGCTAAATATGGTAAAATGTAAGAAATCGATACAGTTTGGTGTTTCTATCAAATGAGCACTATTAATATTGTCTTTACACAGGTCTAAAATGAAGAATATTCAATACCCATTTCCGATTTCTCGTAATTGGAAATCTTCGAAAGCTAAGGGAAAATGTCTCTACACTTAAGACAATGTTCAAAACTAGAATGAAATTTCTATACTAGGTGCTAAAATGTCTAGAGAATAAACTAGGAATTTAAAAGCTTATTTAGATTTTTCAAAAACTATGTTGCAAAGGATAAGTCAATGCATTTATTCGGGATCGTCGATCCACTCTGCATTCGCCCTTTATCACTTGTATTGTCGTTTTTCTTTAGCCTTCAGCATCCTTGACGTTTTGTAACTTTCGATGATCTAACTTTGCATCACAAAATCGATCAGCGACTCACCGGATACTCCTTTCAATCGCCGACTTAATATTGTACTTCGGGTATTAGCACACTAGAACATAGGGCAAGATAAAGACCATTCGACAACATGCCTCATGGGTTAGGCGATCCTCAGGTCTTGTTTAATTTCTACGTTCTTTGAGATGCGTTATTCCCTTTTACTCCTTAGTGTTCATGCTTTGTTCCTCACTTCAAATCCATGAAACTCAAGTCAGTTATAGGGACAAAATATGCATTTAAGGGCACTGAATCTATTAAAATAGAGTCCTAAATAAGTATAAATAGTGGAATCATCAACACCCCCAACTTAAAAACTTGTCGGACTTAAGCAAAAGTCATGTTCAACAGTTCAAAAAGGATGTCTTAAACAGTGCTACGCAAGATTAAATCATGAATGTACACAAAAACACTCAACTTACTCATGCAAGGATCAATTGTGCACCCAAAGAATCAAGTTGTGACTCACCATTACCAAAGAATCTCAAGCTCGCTATACTTGATTCAAATGCACGGTCAAGTTCAACATAAGTGTACAAATGCCCACAATATTCCATATTTATGCATAATGATTTAGAAATTTAGGTCTTCAGAATCAACTTCAACGCTCACACTCACAAGAATGAACACAATGCATGATTTCACTCATAGGTTTGCCCATATTTTCCGGTCAACCTTTGTCTCAGCTTACTCAAGATCACAAAGGTCTTACTAAGGCTTGTAATGGGGATGAGTGTAAAGGTATGGTCATTTAGTCTCAATGGCTTTTATCCTCATGATGTGTGGTGCGAACAAAACTTCCTTCCCTCTTCTTCATCATTTTCATTTGTGCTCTCATGTCATCCCATTATTTATCTTCCATGGACTGTTGGAAACCCCTTTATCGTTTTCACTTTCATATCTTTATTCCACAACTTTTTCATTCTATTCTTTTTTCATTTCTTTTCATCTATTTTTTTATATGGAGGGGTTCAATATTTCTCAAAACCAGGGTGAAAGGGACTATATTGCACTTCTTGATGGGTAATGGATAAAGAAAGCTCATAGTTTTATCAAGTTTCTTCGAAGAAAAGGTCAAGGCTCAAGGGTGTTCAAGCAAGGATCACACACTCACAGGTTTGGCCACAAAAGAGGTATATGTAGAATTTTGTCACTATTTAAAGTTGCCTATGATCATATAAAGAGAGCATCACTTAGTCAACAAGACAAACAGAACAGATTCTAGGTGTCACATGCATGGTTCATGGTAAGCTCATCACACAAGGCATTTGTACTAATGTCAAACAAGACTCCACACTTTCAATTGTGTGCAATTTTCATTGCAAGAGACTCAATTCGACACTTGGCTAGTCACAACGAGATGCTAAGAGTTCACATATCGTTTATACAACTTCATTTGGCCTCATTGGAGTCACACATTCATGGTTGTTCGATAAAGAGTGCTATTCAAGTAATCAGTACTGATCAAAAATAATATTAAAATTTGCAAGAGAACAACCATATTCAACACAAACAAGAGGTGGAATTTCTTTTTGGAAGAGTCAAAAATCATTTACAATTAAAAATAGGAGCCACAAGCTCAATCATCCACAATATTCAACTACAACACAAGTAAAGCTCACAACCCAAATATATAAAAAAGGACATCAAACATCAATATTTACACAAAAGGTGGGACTCACCCCACCACAAATAAAATCAATTGACCTCAAACGCAAATGAAATGAAATCCAAAAGTTAAATAAAGTAAGATAGAGAGGTAGGTAAAAAATGATTCTGATTACAAAGTCATTGCGTCTTTCTGGGCATCAATGCCCGGTGCATCAATCTGAACATGAGCCTCCATGCCTGGAGTTATATCAGAAGAAGTAGTAGCAGCCCTAGAAGCAGCCAGAGGTGTATCTACTAAGGAAGCCTACACAAAAACATCTATCATGTTCTCATCTGTCTCATTGAGGACCTTATACGATGCTTCCGCAAAAACCCCCAGCATATCCTCGTCGGTGTTTGCCTCAGACTCGAGATCAGCACTCTACTCAACTCTAATTGCATCTCTGATGGGAGCCAGAGGAATCTCTTGAAAATTTGGGATCTCCACCGTTCCGAGGACCATGTATATATCGATGGACTTCAACTGATCCACGTCACTTTTTAACACAACAATAGCAGCCTTTAAGGTCGTCACCTCCTCACCGGGCCCTTGTCCATACTCATACACCGCTATCTTAGCCATCAAGTCATCAATGGTACACTCAATCCTTTCACAGCATTAGCAAGGGCAATCTAAATCATGCCCTGAATGGAGGTGTCGAGTCTGACAACCCGATGATCAGCAGAATGGGTCAGCTATCCCATCCAAAGTAGTAAGGCCTAGGTAATCGGAGTCCGAGCAGCAACAGCATCAGGTCTAAGAAATAGTGCAACAGTAGTAGCAGAATAACTTGGAGTATCAGAAGAGACGGCCATAGGGGTACCTGAAATCCCAGGGACCAGAGTAGGCAAAGATGCCTCCGCATGTGTTGTTTTTGTATTTATAACGAGGGGAGAATCCATCGGGGTTTCTTTCTTCTTCTCCTCCTCATCTTTCAAATATTTTGAATCGATCCTCTAGATGTCGTTCGAGGATGTAGGAATCACTTACACATCCTTCTTTACATCTCTAGGTATCCGAGCCCGTCTATACAATTCTATGAGCAATACTGAAAATGGGAGGGAGATCTGGCGTTGTTTGAATCTCATGGCTATCTCCTGTGCTATAGTGATCCCCAAATTTATCCTGGCTTCCTCTATGATTCAATCCAGACATGCTGCCTTGGCTAGATGAAGGATCAACTCATTCTAGGATGGCATGCCAGTGTTGCTGATGAAGCCAAATCAGAACCGTGTAGCAATGTTAAGATCCTTCTTTTCAATTTGTGCTCCTCTTTCCATCCATGGAGAAGTACCATTTAATTTGATCGTTGTCAGCCATTTTTTCATGTTTTCCAAAGTCTTTGTTCTAATTAAATGTTGACACTCGTCATCAATATCATGGGGGAAATCCAGGACATCACTAATGGCCTCACTGTTATATTTAACCTTCTTTCTCTGTATAACTACATAATAAATTGTCTTGAATGCTTCTACTAGCTTCTTCTGTTATGGTATCAAGGCCCCATAAGATGCATAGAACTCCCGCACCCAATTTGGGATATATGGGCCACGTGGATTGGTTAAGATCTAGAAATTATGAGCTTTCAGACACCTCATAATCTCTGGATGCCTATCCATTACACCGTCGGTGGATAGGCACTTCTCCTTAATAATCATCATAATCCCTTCTGTATTCAATCTATTCATCAGTTTTGGGGGCAGACCCTGTAAGCGGGAAGCTAGGACTACAGCCTGCTCAATGGTTAAAGGAGGAGTGATAGGCCGAGGATTCCTAATCATAGATGGATCGTTCATCCTTTTATATCGCAGTTCTACCCTTTGTTCTAGTATAAGCTCGTCATCTTCAAAAGTTATGGACTGATGCTCCTGGTGTTCACCCTCTCTTTCAGAAGCAGTGAAGTCAGTGGCATAGATGTCATCACTATCAGATCTATGCTCTGGAGACACCGGTTCTTTTTCTTTGCCTTTTCCTTCCCCACCGGATGTTGGAAGTTTTGTTGATTTAGCCTTGGATGCAGTTGCATCCTCATTGATTGTAATCCCTTAGCTTTCCTTCAGGGAAAAATATTTCTTTCTGCGACTTTGGGTCTATCCATTTCTACAAAATATCGGAAAAAGTTAGAAACAACTTAATCAAGTTCACAGAAAAAACAGATGCAGGAACACTCATCGATCAGTTTGGAGGGTCACCAAATAATCTTTGGCAGGCTATATCGGGCTTAACAAAAGGATTGGCTCGAAAAATTCTAGGAAGATGGAAATACGGACGCTCTTTCAGCGAATCACCGGCCACATTCTATGAGCCAGGATTACCTCGCGGAAAGATACCATGCAAAAACAATCCAGGGGTGCAGACAAAAAGGCAATCAAGAGGACTATCAACGAGACGTCGAGTTCCTTCGGCAACCTCCAGCTTCTCGCCGAATGTTACTAAACATAAATAATAGTGAAGTATGAAATTAAAGATGAGACGGAGAACTTTGAGGAACCGCCAAGTGGTTCGGCGAGCTAGACCCAGCTCGTCAAATGACTCAACATGCCTCCTTTCAACCCAACTTCTCAAATTCAACCCCGCAACACTAGAAATCAAATAAAAGCATGCAATAGTCAAATTGAAGCTACACATATCACCCCGATATACTCAGATTTCTCGCAATTTGATCAAATTTGTCCATTTGATGGATTTTTCCCTTAAGAACGGTGTCACCCATTCTATCATAGGGTAAATCACGTTATTTGGTCCAAATAAGGGCTACTCAAACTTCACTCAACTAACACTAAACATGCAAGCACAACACCACAATTTTGATTCATTTCAAAGCACAAAATAATGGTATTTAAATAATCACAACGATACGAGCTGGACTATTAAGTTAAAAAAATTATGTATACTCAACACAAATAAGATTGGAGATGCCCAACAAATATCCCAAATATAAGATCATTCGGAAGATAACACAAAATGCGATAAAAATAAACATGGGGTTCAGAAAACCAACCTTTTGTGCTGAACAATATATAATCTGAAGTACTATGCGGTAAAGTATTTCAACTTCCAAGCAAAATTCAACCACTAAAACACTTAGAGTATGATAAATTTAGAAAATACTACAGATGGAGAGATTTGGAAGATTAGACGTGAGGGAAAGCGAGAGACTTTAAAGTTTAAACCTTTTTCCTTCCAAAAATTATCAAGTTCTCGCCCATTCAGCGACATTAGTCATGCTCGCTAATCCACTCGGTGACATGCCGTGTAGTCACTTGCCTCGCCAAGCTTTACAGGGCCTCCAGTTGAAGTTGAGGTCCAACTGCGAACAAGATCGAAATCGCCGACATGATCGACGATTTTCCAAGAATTGTTTTGGTCTCACCGAGTTTTATAAACTCCAATTTGCAGAGTTCTTAAGTCCGACAGTGGTATGATTTGGGATCGACAACCTCTTTGGCGATTCTTCGACTAGACTTGTGGCTCACCAACCTAAACTTTTCGACACTTTCCACACGTCATTCTTTACAATCCACACACAATTATTTACCAAAACAAAATAGAGCAATAAAGGCTCTAGGGTGACTCCCAAGCAGTGCCTTAATTAAGGTGGTGGCACGACATGAGTCTGCACACAGACCTTATATTTAGGGTCAGACAAAGTAACACTCGACAACCTATCTTGTCGCTTTGGGTAAAAATTATGCAACTCATGATTCAAACAGTTCTCGAGTAGCTCAATAGATCAGAAGTGAGAACTAACCATCTCATTTAGCACTGGAATTCTCTCCTTCATCTCTTCCATCACCCTATCTTGCTTGTTGACCATTTGGAGAATGATTAATAGTGTATCCACAACACGCCTATTCTCAGTGTCCTTAGATTTTCTCAACTTATGAGGAGGTATGTACTTATTATTCCTTTTACACTGGTTTCAACCTCCAATATCTTCTTGGTCAAATTATCCAACTGAGTTAATTGTGGTCCTCTATTTTTGAATTATTCTTAGTCATTTGGCTAACTTGCCTACTAATTATACTCAGTCCCCCTATTAATTAAAACAACAATACCAAAACAAACAAATCAAAACTAAAATGTCAATCTGTATCACTATAACTAACAAGATAAAAATCAACTTAATAAAAAATTCCCAACTAACACCACTCTCCGGTAGCGACGCCATTTTTTAATGGTTTAACACGCTTATCAAAAACATTATTTCGGTTCAAGTGTCAACAGTCGTGAGTATTTATATAACCAAACCAAGAAATGGGGTCGAGTCCCATAAAAGTGGTCTCAAAAATTAGTAGACAAGTGTGAATTTGTTCGACTTAGTTATAGCTAAAAGACATTTACAAATTAAAGGGTGACACAAGTGTTATTGTCAAAAAGGGTTTTTTAAAAATTATCAACTAAAACAGAAAATATACGAAAAAACGAGTATGGAGACGCGATTCTTGGGATGTGATAGGATTATGGGATAAGACAAACAATTGGGTAATAGCAATAAATAACAAATAGTTGTGTATTAGTGATTAGGCTAGACTTTAGTGGGGTAAACTCTCCCCGAGCAATTTCTCAGAATCAAATTTGTTTATCTAAAACACCAATAAGCGGCAATTAAGCACAACCCCCGTCTGACTCCATTCACTCTCTCAATTTGAATGTATGGAAAAGGGTTTAGGATTCAGTCTCTCAAGTTGAAACCATGACAACTCAATACCCACAGATCATCGATTCAATAGTTTTGGTTTCAAAACCTCTGTCTCGAGGAAGCCCGAAACATTAAGTTAAGATTGTAATTGAAACTGCAGCCCATTAAATTTAACCACAACTATCAAACAAAATAACTGTTATACAACAAATAAAATATCAATTAGCAATACCTACCAGTTATATCAACCCATAAACACATAGTCACACCCTAAAAATTGAGGTTTTAGCTAGAAATGGTAAATAGTAAGAAATCGATACCAACTTGTGTTTCCATAAACTAGACACGATTCATATTGTCTTTACACAGGTCTACAATGAAAAATCTTCAACACCTACCTTCGATTTCTTGGAATTGGAAATCTTCAAATCTTCAGAAGTTAAGGGAAAATGTATCCACACTTAATGACTGTTAAGAACTAGAATGATAATTCTAAAATGAATGCTAAAATATCTCTATAGTAAAAACAAGGAATTTAAAAATTTATTTCTAGTTGTCGAAAATTGCGCTTCAAAGGATCAGTCGACACAATAAGTCGGAATCGCCGATCCACTTGGTGATCCACTTTTTGTCACTTGTATCGTTGTTTTGCTTTAGCCTTCAGCATCCCTGACATTCAATAATTTTTGGGCAATCTAACTTTGCATTATGGAACCGTTCAATGACTCGTCGACTGATTTTTTGCATCGTCGACTTGATTTTCTCCTTCAGGTCTTATCATAGTGGAACATAAAGCGAGATAAAGACCATTTGGCGACACGCATAATGAGTTAGGAAATCCTCAATCCTTTTTTTCTTCGTTGTTTCAGTTGACTTGTTCCTTTTTGCTCTTAGTGTCCATGCTTTGTTCCTCACTTCAAATCCCTGAAACTCAAGGATTTATATCAGTTATAGGGAAAAATATGCATTTAAGGACACTAAAACTATTAAAATAAAGCCCTAAATGAGTCCAAATCGTGGAGTCATCAATGACCCAAAAATCAAGGTCATTATTGCATATACCCCAAACTCAACCCGATGTGTTAGCCGAAGAATGCAGCTAAAATATCATAAATAAATACACAAACTAGACTCCTTAGTCAGTCCATAAAGAAGAACAAAAAAAAACAAGATAACAACAAAATTCCTAAAACCTGGTATCATAAGCATAATGAGCATCTACTACTATACTCAAATCTGAAGTACATCTCACGTCTTTGAATCGTCAATAAACACTACAAATAAAATATATAGTCTAATGGAGATCTAAAATTTAGGATCTCATCACACCTCTGAACAAACTCAACTAGTAAGATCCGGTCAACCGTCAAGAAAATCACCTTGACTAGGATCAAAATCATTATGATAACAAAAGTAATGGTGAGAACAATCCACATGTACTTAGTAGGTTTGGCCAACGAAGTTTAACGTAATGAGTCAAACTTATGAAATAAAATATGAAACGCTTCCACATTCATACTAAATAGTTCATTCTAGCATCGGTGCCACCAATTTATGTAATAACAATGTGTGTAAAGTAAATACATAAGACTACAAATAATTTCTCATATCAACAGACAAATTACACAACAAATTAAGCTCGCCAAGGTAGTGCAATGAGATTATCCAATTGAACCGAGCTCATGACACAACCTATTGTGTACTCAAAGTCCAAATATCAATCTCCCAATCTCAGTAACTCATTAGATTGCCACCTAGATCGTGGTCAAGGATAAATGTAATGTTTCTCACTTTCTTTCTCAAAATAGAAATTCTATAGTTTCTCATATTGTCACGATCAATGGTATGATGAATGGAAATGAATGCATCACAACACATAAAATACAAATACATAGTCAATTCAACAAGCTCTAAAGAGTCCAAAGTTTTCAAATTCATTAAGTCATGACGTACACTCTCACATGATAAAAATAGTGAAAGAATTCATTTGAAATCAGTACTTACCATTTTGAAAACACTCCTTTCATCTAAAAATGTGATAAAAAATTATTTTAAGCCCCTAACTCAGACATTTCAAGCCATAATAAATATAAATGCATCAACCCTCTCTCGGGAAATATCAGATACCATAAGTTCCCATAATAATAGTAAAATCACCTAAGACCTCAAAACGGGCGAAGCATCACAAATAAACCTCCACAACACAAAATAGTAAAGTCTACAATTTCAAACATCTCAATTTCATTCTACGATCCAATCCCATAGTCAAATTCATATGAAAGATTAATTATTCAACCCAATCTAAGACAAGGATAGACAAATCTACCTCGAAGGTTGAAACTTCACCTGCAACATTTTTTCTACCAAACAATCTCTGAAATTATCTTAAACTATCAATAATGGAAAGAATTCTTCAAAAGGGTTTCAACGATGTTAGGAATCGGGGGAAATAATCAAAAAATATCTTCAGAATTAGGTAGGATAGAATCCAAATTTTCATACAACAATATTATACAAGTCAAAAGGAATTCCTAGTTCAAAAACCCATTAAAAACAACAAAAAATAGAGTTCCAAATCATGAAAATGACATTTTTTCAACAAAGGGGGAAAACCCCAAAAGCAACATTGAAATCATGATTTAAAAGAGTTTTTAAGTATTAAAATAGAAAGAAATCTATATTCTATTTTGAAGTGGGTGAAATTACAAGTTCACCCCTCAACTTGGCAGTGAACTGCGCATAACACAGACCCACTGCTGGTTGGGCAGTCGATGGACCGTTTGTCCACAAATGGACCGTCCTGTCCTTATGTTGGTTGGATTAAAGACTCAACTAGGGTCTCCTCTCATCCAAGAACAAGTATCAATCGACGAGACCCTACCAACGGGGCATCGATTGATCCACTGGGCGTCGATTGCCAACCATTGGTTTGGCTGTCTTGGACTGCCTTGGCACCAATTTAGGGTCCTTCCTCAAGGACCCTTGGATGGTCCTTGGGGATGTTTTTCCGGACTTTTCCAACCCAAACATGAACGTATATGAGTTTAGCACCTCTAACGTGATTTTTACCCAAAACTAACACGTAAAACTCGACGAAACATGCTGAGACACACAAGGTCGTTTCAAGGCACATCTTTCGAATGTCATGGACGTTCTTAGACATTTGATCTCCAAACTCCACGAAACTTGACACACTGCCTATATATTATATACTAACTCATTTAAAGACCTTAAAACCTCATCAATCATACATAAACACATAAAACCATATATGAGGCACATAGGTGACTTAGTCGTCGAACGTCTTAGTCGTCCCTTAACGTTTCACTTCCAAAGCACCTAAACTCTTAGACACAGACTCAATACCATATAATAGACCTATTTAGGACCTTAGAACATCAAGACCAACATGTTAAGATCTATTTAACATAAGTCACTTTCGGGGTCTTACATACTCCCCCACTTGGACAACATTCGTCCTCGAGTGACACTTGTCACTCTCTGAACACTTCCAAGAATAGAGATTTAACTAGCAGCTCATTAACATACCATATAACACTTAATCAAGAGGAAAACATAAATTTCAAATAGTCAAGAGATTCACAACTCATTATGCATCAAAACTCACATGCTTCATTCCACATACCGAAAACTCATCTTATATTAAATATCATGCCTATATACATAAGTTTTAACCACATTACAACAATTTTAGACCAAAGAATCAATTAGTCAAATTTTGAAAAATTTTACAGTGAGCAGGGAAAAACATTACAGTGATTTAGGTCCTTTTTTTAAAAAATCCATCTTTTAGTCAATTCATGATATAAACATGCTAGTATGTAAACTAACATCATATAAACACATCTTACAACACAATCATGGCTTCACTAAAACACAAAATGCAAAAAGTTAATGAAATTCAATTTCAGCAAAACTCCTAAACACCATGCACATACAACATGCTTCAATATCATTCTATCCCATCTTATAACCATACTCCCCCACTTATAAGGAACTCATATCACTAAAAGAAAATTCTAGGACTTACCATCATCATCATTGTCATTCTCATCTGGCTTTGACCCTCTTGCCCGAAGTGCATAAAAATGAGCCTTTGCCCTTGGAACATCCTCCTTTGGAACATTAAGAGCAACTTGCTTACTCTCTTTTTCTCTAGACACAATGATAGGGAATCTCTCACCTTATGATCCTCCTTCCCACAACCAAAACAACCACTAGTATTTCACCTTAGCACTACTAGGTTCTTCTTGAGTTTGAGCCCTCTTCTTAACCCTATTTTGCTGAGATCACTAGAACCAGTCCTTTTCAAGAATCTAGACGTCCTCCTAATTTTAGACTCTTCAATTGATTGTGCATACACCATGAGTCTAGCTACGGTCATATCATTGCTGTACGACATTCTTCCTTTACTAAGTCGGTGACCCCAGTCACAAAGCGACTCATTTCATCCCTTGAATTTGACACAAGAGAGGGAGCATATTTGGACAGCTTAGAGAACTTCAAAGAGTATTCCTCAACACTCATATTGTCTTGCTTGAGATTTATAAACTCCTTTACCTTACCTTCCCTCATCTAAAAGGGAAAGTACTTACAAAAAAAAACTTCCTTTAATTCTTCCCACTCAATAGGACCCGACTCCTCCGGCCTATTGCCTTTCCGTTGTGTGTATCACACTTGATCCACATCTTTCAATTGATACGAAGACAACTCCGCTTTCTCCCTAGATGTAACTCTCATATCATGCACTATCTTGTACACCTCATCTATAAATTCTTGGGGATCCTCTCCAACCTTAAAACCAAGAAAGATAGGAGGATTTATCCTCAAAAAATCTCTCAACCTAGAGGTTATACTACTCTCCACCATATTCTCCCTAGGCACCATACTCGAATTCACTTGATTAGTCATGGATCGGATAAAGAAGGCAAAGCCTCTCTAATATCCCTATTACTCAACTCTGCGGGCTCATAACCTCCTCCCACAATAGAGACTTGATCACCTTGAGCACCTTGAGGAACTTGCTCAACTTCCTCAACTCGAGGAGAATCTCCTCTTGCACCTCATTCTCTTCAACTCTCCTAGCTGGTGTCCTCTTCGTATTCATCTTCCTAGAAACACAAGGAAAACCATAAGAAAAGAGTACTCATAACTATTACTCTACGTCACAATATAGGAGTAGAAAAGAAGGGAAACTCTATCATCCTATAGCCTCTCGCCCGTAGTTGTGTCGCGACTCACACCGATGATCAAGACTCTACTAGACGTGCCTTGATGAGACTTCTCGATTCCTAATACTACTTTCATAAACCAATGCTATGATACCAAGTTTGTCACATACCAAAACCACACCCCAGAAGATAGGGGCAATCTCGGATTGCAACCGGCGTACTTGACCTCTCGGAGGTCTTATATCATTCATCGCATATACATAATGAAAAGTAGTGCGGAATTAAAACTTTTTACTAAACATATCATAGTCTTTAAAACTCTCGCATATAAAGTCATAGGAAATACTAAGTCTAAATCTCATCAAACTTAAGACACGAGAATACTTGGGACACGGCCCATATACAATACTAATATAAAAATACTTGGTCTATTACAATACTTCTAATAGAAAACATAAAAGACATATATGACCTCGAGTCAAATGAGGACATACTTCAACTTCTCTTGAACGATTCTATGGTCCAATTCTTCCATCCCAACTGCTCCTCACCTACCAACAACTTTAAAGATAGATAAAAGCATGGAGTTAGTACAACCACATGTACTAAGTATTGCATAATGCATAAAAATCATGAAAATGGACATTTATTAGAAATATGCATCTTTTCATTTAAAAATAATATTATAATCATAAGAACAACATTTAACAACTTAGAAACACATAAGATAAAATTTAACCAATTATTCACATTTTTTAGCTCAATTTGAAGTAAGCTACTTTCACTGTACAATGAAGTAATTCAATATTACAGCGAACTGTTTCTCCTTCCTTCTTAACACTTCTTAACGTGTATTTTTCTCACTAAAATATATCCTAAGACCCACTTAAGCAGCACAAAGAGAGACAGCCCATACAACCTCCCTAAGCATACCTAAATGACCCTCAAGAACACTTATAATAAGTAAATACACATTTACAAAACATCAAAGTTCCAACACATATAGAATATGACATTTCCTCATAAAAGGCTATCAAAAGACTTACTTAAGTAGATCAAGAAGATAACGTCCATGATTAACCTCTTCAAGATTACCTAATTAATACTTAAGACTTCCTAGTTTTAGATCATGTCCACATTATAAACATCTTCCCTAACTAGAGTCATTCTTAAGACTCATCTAGGTAGGATACGAAGTGACCATTCCTATGCCCCCTTCACACCTTAACTAGACAACCCTTAACTACTCTAGATAAGTACTTATTCCATTAACATACTTTCTTAGTTAACATAAGTCATTACATTCATTAGTTCATTTAGGAGATATTCAACATATAAAGGACATTCAAGTAATGGTCTTGGACAAGACCTAGGAACTCCCAATAACACCTTCAAAGCCTATTGTGCAATGTCTAGATAGCGTCCCATACCACCAGCTAAACTTCATAGAACTTCTCAAATGCTAGTAGGTATACCATATGATGAGAATAGGCAATAACCGATATAGACCATGATAGCTAGACATGGAATCCGTAGTTCTAACCTAATCCAGTGAGGGTGTTCTACTTGCCAAGGGTAGAACTAGGACACATCCCATGTAGGCACATGGTTAAGGAATATGAAGGGCTTTTATGCACTCTAGTCTCATTCTCAAGTATAGGTACATTGTACTCTAGTCTCATTCTCAAGTAGAGCTACTTCCCATAGCATAATCACTCGGTTCTAGCCTTGTTTATCATAGAGTAATTGACATTAAAGGATCACATGAAGAGGTTCCTTATCTAGTTCATAACCCAATCACATTCACCCTCCCAAAGAGGTCCACTAGGTCTACCTTTCAATGGTGACTAAGATAACTCATTATGACTTTCCTAAGTATTAATATGATGTTGTTCCACCAATTAACCTTACATGATTTGGATCACAGTCGAATACAAAATCATTGCTTTGAGCTTTCTTTTCATCAGAATTTTCAAACAGAATGTCGTTCATAATGAAAAGGCTTCCTCTTTGAACTTGTCTCACAAGTCATATATTATATCATGAACCTTACATGATATAATTTTTGTTTCATCTCGACTTTTCTTGCTGACATGAACTAGACATCTGTTGATAAGATCTTGTAAACACTTCTCAGCTTCTCCTTCTAAGTCATTTTCAAAATTCAGGAACCCCTCAGCCATCCATAATCTCTTCATATGGTTCACTGGAATCTCAGAGTCTTCTGGAAAAATTCCGAAATACAGAAGACATGTTTTTAGATCACTAGTCAAGTGATTGTAACTCAACCCAAGAACATGTGAACATTGTTCATCAGGATCATTATTGAAAAATGACTTGACATCTTTAGCAACACTTACCCAATCTTCTATTGTCTTTTTGGACTTGAGAAGCCCCGTAACCACGACAATAGTTAGTGGTAACCCGTGGCTTTTCTCTGCAATTTTCTTCCCAATATTCTCAAATTCAGATGGTAATGCTAATGCTTCATTTGCAAATGCTACACTTTTAAAAAGGTTCCAGCTCTCATCTTGGTCCATGAAGCTAATCTGCAACGAAAGATATTCTGTATTAGCATAGCTAGACACTTCATTGTTACGGGTAGTCAACAGTATTCGACTCCCCTTGTTCTGACTTGGAAAGCATTGTCTCACGTCATCCCACGCTTTCATACTCCAGATGTCATCCATGACAATTAAGTACCTCTTTCCATATAAACTTTTACGCAGCATGTCTGCTAACTCTGCCTCATCGGTCATGTTAAATGTGCCACCCTTTGTAGAACGCAGAATGTTCAACAGGATTTCCTTTACATTGTGTTGTTGAGAAAGAGTAGCCCAGGCACAAACATCAAAATGAGAACGAACGTGTGCATTATTGTAAAATTCTATTGCTAAAGTTGTTTTTCCACTTCCCCCCATCCCAATGATCGGGATGACTTTGGGTTCACCCGAGTATCCTCTAGTCAGATCTTCTACCAACCGTTCCCTTGGATCATCGCGTCCAACCATATTGTTCTTAATCTTCAGAACATCATTTGCTGATCTTGACAAATCTTCAACCGATGATTCTTTAATGCTTGTTTCCCTTTATCTAGAATCTTTATCGACTCTTTCCTAACAGGATCAATGTCCATTGCTACTTGTTGCAAACTGAGGTGAAACTTTCGACGTGTCCTTTTGTTTTGACTTATACTGTTTGCCATTTCAATTATTGTTAGTCTAAGTTGAATTGTGTATTCAACAGCACTTGCAACTACTTTTACCTGTACTTCCAAATCCGTCATTTCCCCGAAAACATTGTTTTTTCTCAAAGTTGTTGAGAAATAGTTCGAGGGAACTAACTTTTTCATGAAGAGCCCACAGTTCTTCTTTGTGATCACATATTAGAGATTGTATTGGCAAATTGGATGTCATCAAGAGCGATTTTGTCGTAGTATTAAGAGAAATCAAACTTGCATAAGCCATATTAACAATATCCCCCTTTTCTCCAGAAACATTGTTTCTAGTAAGCAAAAAAGATTGTGATTCAAAGCTCATTGACTAAAAGTGTTGCTTATTTAAGTAATGTATTCTTAGCATGATACTGAAAAACATAAGACTTGTACTATATCACTATGTTGCTCGGACTCTTTTGAAAAGTTGTCACACTTGTGTCAGATTCGGTACACACCCGGCTATAACTATAGTCTATATATATATATAGTGCAATGAGCTAAATTATACTTTGACAATTAAGGCATTACAAGTGTTGTTTGGCTATAATCAAATGAAAGAATACTTAAGGAAAACTAACCTTTCAATGGCTGAAAATCAAGAATTTAGTTGCACAAGAGCCATTTAAGAACAGGATAGAATTGTTGAGTGCTGAAATGATATCTGCAGAGTTTATCGTTAGAAAACATCTTAAATAGTCCCTTTAATTTTAAATAGTAGGTTCACTTAGATCCTTATTATATAAAAATGTTAAACATATATGGTCCTTTATCTTTGAGAAAAGTTTTTCTCCTATAATGGTCAAATATAGACATGTCTAAATCTCGAAATCTGAAATGTGTCACATAAATTAAGACAAAAGGAGTATTATGTTATTAGTTATTTGTTTATTTATTTATTATATTTTATTCGACTCCCAAATCCAACCCGACCCAAATTTTGAGATCTAACCCGAAAACCCATAATCTGACATCGACTCGAGACCTAATTCTCAATTCTGATCTGAGACCCAAATACGACTTTGAATCGAGATACAACTTCGGATCCCGACTCGGGACTTGACTCTTATCCCCAATTCCGAAACATGACCTCGATTTAAGATCCAAATTTGACCCCAACACTAAAATAGAGTCAAAAGTAACTTTGAAGGTCGGTTATTAGAGAAAGTGACTTTAAAATTGTTGGTCAAAAAAATTCAATCCAAGTCGACAAAGAGGTGGACAATCTAATCTTGAAATAGGTCATTCTGTTTATTCCAACCTTTTATCTATTTGTTTCGTTATATATCTCAAACATATGATTCTGCTATTCACATTGATTTTAGACGACCAAAACGAGGACTTTTCTCATTAGTTGGAGTAAAAATCTTAAAATCAACCTTCATTGAACCACTTCTTCCTATTTTTGCTACCTAGTTATGAAACGAGTCCCTCTTCCATTTATTAAAGAAGACATAGCTGATATTAGAAAAATCAACTTAAATCGATCGTTGGTCCAAAAAAAATTCTAACCTTGGGAGGTCATTTTTCAAAAATAAATTATTTTTTGAAAAAATTCGCCCTCAAGTGGTTGGCTTTTAAACAAAATAGACCATCCGAGGTTGAAGATATCTATTGGTTATTCATATAAATAAATGATTTGCTTTCATAAAAAGAATGATTTTCCGAAGTTAATATTTGATTATTCGTCTTCTTCTTCTTCTTTTAGTTCTTATTTTTTACAAAAATTATCTTTCAAAGGTTAAATTTGTTAAAAAAAAAAAACTTCTTGAAACTGACCTTCACCACTTTTGATATCTGTTGTAAGGAGGTTTTTTTGGTATAAGAAACATATACTAACGACTACGAGATGCTTTTATAAATTCACTACGAGATGTTTTTATAAATTATTCAATTTCAATTTGAAGTAAAAAAATGCTATAGTCAAATCTAAAATGAAACTTCGTCAAAAGAAAATCTTAATAATTTAATTGATTGACTATTTAAATCTTTATTAGTGAGTATTTGATTCTCACCTTATAATCTCCGTTCCCTCAATAAAAACACACACAAGGGACTTCATCTTTTTAATATATTGCATAATATATAGTGTTCTCTAATTCATGTGAAGGTATTTGATTAGATACATAATTTTACTGAAAAATAATGATTTTGGAACTTGGGAGCTGAAATAAATTATAAAAATTTTGTAGCCATAAATGAAGAAAAAAAGAGCCAAATAAAAAAGATAATTCAAATAGACATGCATGTGTGGTCTGCAACTAATAATTATAAGCATGAATAATAAATATATGGATAAACAAATTAATTTTTTTCAATGATAAAGTAATATAAAATTGTTTAGTATTGCCTCTGGAAGAACCTCTCATTCACAAGGAAAAGTTGTCTAATATCTTTGATGACAATATTTAATCGTACATTAAGATTCTAATGTGGCTGTGCTCATAGATCATGCTTTGGCCATAGTTATTATGGGTCCCTAGGTATCCCTTGCATCATACTCTACCCATAGTTGTATACTCTTTCCGATCCATTTTATGTGATACTTTTTATATTTTGAAATTCAAACAAACTTATCTAATTTGATCGTAAGTTTTTTATAAATCTTTTTAAATATATTGAATTATCAATTATTGTGACTTATAGTACTTTTTACGTAGTTTATAAATATAAAAATTTTATTTCAAAAAAAATTCAAGATTACATGCGCAGATTCCCGGTCAAACTTAAACGATTTAACCCTCAAAAAATAAAAAATATTTCATAAATAGGAACAAAGGAAGTATGTTTTAAGCATGATCCATTGGTTTCTCTTGGCTCATGCCCAATAAGCGGGTTGGATAAATTTAGATAAGTTGAATAAATTTAAACGTCAAAAACAAGTAATTAAAAGATGAATAATAATTCCATGAATTCATATTATCTATGGATAAAAATTGTTGGAAAACAAATGAGTTGAATAAAAGACAGATTAATCCATATCTACTCACATTTTCATTAGAAAATGATATTTACTCCAGAACTCAATATTCAAAAATACTTTAGCTTCTTTGTTTTTTCGGATGAGAAATGTTAGAAATAGTGACTCTAGTTTTGTTATCTTAAAAGTCATAAAATAATTCTATAACTTTTCCATATAAATGTTCTACTATAATAACAAGTGACACAAGTATTTTTCCATAGTTTGAATTTCATAGTAAATAAAAGTTAATACATTTTAGGAGTAAAATATGTTTAATGCAATTAAGCAATATTAATAATAGTACAACAGTTACTCTTAACAACATTGTATTATCTCTTTAATAATCAAAATTCAATAGTCAGAGGTTTACCAACATGTTGAATTTGGCATAGAGGTAACCCATTGGTTGCCCCTAAACTTGGCACAATCTTTCACTTAGACACCTCAATTGGAGGATTTTCATTTTAAACACATAATGTAGGGTCCCTATCTGTCACTTAAACACTTTTTGCACAGCTGGAATGTCGCGTGAATTTCACTGATGCAAGGCGTAAACATGAAAATTTTGTCTGATTGGAGTCTCCAACGGATTACTCCACATCGTCTATTTATATTGATTTTATTCCAGTTATACCTTAATTTAAAACCCAATTTCTCTCTTCTTTTCCAATTTCTTTCTTCTTTTTCAATTTCTCTCTTCTTCAGTCTTTCATATCAAGCTTCTCCAATTCTTCCGTGGCATTTGTGGATGAAGGTCGATATTGTAGGTGTAGATTTTTTACTTGTAGAATTTCAAAGGTAAAATTCTTGCTTCCCTTACCTTTTTTCAGGTCAATTAGACGATTAATTCGTTTGCGTCTAATTTTTTTTATTGGTTTTATAGAAAATGGGTGGTTATGAATATTTTCTTTGGTATGAAAATCGACACCCTCCACAAGCAAACAAGGTAATGTGGGGATTGTTGAAGAAAGTCAACGCTTTTGATGAAAAGTTAAAGCAAGCAAGAAATATATTTATTATTGGTGTTGTTGCTACTTGGTTGCTTATGTTCGAAATATGGAAATTGAAGCCTAATTGTTAGTGTTCTTGAGGTGTTCGGTATAATATTATTTTGATGAGTCAAATGGTATTGGATGTAGTCGTATTTAGATGTTGTTGTTGCTGCAAATTTTCGATGTAATTGTGCTTTTGAATTCAATGAAATTCTAAGTTCTAGTAGTATTTTGATGTTGTTATTACTGTAAAATTTACTTTGGGCTACATATAAAGTATTGTCAGAAGAAAATGCCCAGGCTATAAACAATTGATCATATTCGTCATAATGTAACATCCAAATTACACAATACGTAGACAGTTATATTGAATGCTCCATAATGAGCTCAAAGTTATAGCATTGTGCTAGAACCTTCAAAAAATTGTATCAAAATAAGGTCCCAAAATAAAGCTAGCATACACAAAAGTTACATACAACCTTCACAAAAGTGTTTACTAGTACCAAAATAAAGCTAGCATACTCCAAAAACATACGACAACATAATAAAGGCCCAAAATCAACCTATTCTAAGTTGGTGTTAGTTCTTCTTTTTGTTTGTCATTTGCTGCAATTGGGAAGTGGTGAAAACATCCTTGTTTTTTTATCTCAAGCCTCTAGGCTTAAAGCCACTGTTTATACCCGTTAAACTTGCATCCTTGTAACTTGAACTTGTTGGTAGAATTCTTTGACTTGAAGTCACAGGCTGTTTTCTGAAGAACAAATCAAAATTAATATATAAATTTTCATTCATTTAAGAGACAATTAGTGACAAACTTACGTTTAGTACTTGGGTTCTACTTGCACTTGTGTAGATGCCAAATCCAACATTACTTGCTCCACCTTTAGTTTGCCTCTTTGGTCCCCCTCTTATAGAATCTTCTCCAGTTCCACATTTCCTCTTTTTTATCCAGCAGTTTGTCTTGTCCTTGGAGGTAGTTGACTGGTTATTCCTCTTGTAACAGGCATACTTGTATCCCCAATTGGTGGTGGTTGGCTTGTTTTTGCAGTTTCTCTTGCCCTTTTGACTCTATTGGTATCACTACAAACTGCTGTTGAAGAAGCACGATTGTTTGATGTTGTTGGTCCAGGTTGGTTGGAGCTTGTTTGTTCAGGGTGGCTACTTCCTTGTGAACTTTGAGCAGCAGTAAATTGTGAATTATGGCTTGCTGGTTGTGAAGTATGGACACCAACCTAAATATAACACATAATGTATGCTCATAATATTCAACAAGACTTAAAAAAGGCACAAACAAATAATAATTTTTTTACCTTGCAATATTTCTTGTTGTGGTCTGGTTGTTTACACTGGAAACAAGTAATTTTCACCCCTTGTTTGGACATCTTTTCATACTTCTTTCTTGGTTCATCTTTACTCTTTCTTCTATTTCTTGGAGGTCTACCAAGCATTTGTTTAGGCTCAGGAGGCTCAATCCTTGGATTGTTAGTTTCAATCCACATCTTCATATTTGAAATTGGTTGAATGAAATGACTTTAAGCCTTTAAGAAGGTATCCTTTCTATACCAATGCTCCACAAGTGGTTCAGGTTCCTGTTCTATGTGGTACAAAGCAGAAATAGCATGTTGGCATGAAATGCCTCTCACTGCCAAGTTCTACAGCTACAAACTCTATTAGTCAATTGATTGTATGCCTATACTGCCCTACTCCAATCTCAAACCCAACATCAGCATTCCAAAGCACCTTGCATGCCCTAGACTTTTCCTTAATCTCCTCCAACATAAGTCTAGTCATAGGTGCAATATCACATATCTAGGTGTCAGCAAACTTAACCATATCCACAGTTCTAGTCATTAATTTTCTCCTAATTTCCTCCAACGTCGTTATTATAGATTTGTGTCTACAAGATAATATCCATGAGTTAAAGGTTTCAGATATGTTATTTTCAACTGCATCACATTTGGAGTGCTCTTGAAAGAATGCTCTAACCCATGACACTCTTGGATAATGTAATAAAATCTTCATTAATGTTTTCATTACCAAGTTTACTCATTTTGTAAAGCTCCTCATTGTACTTCACTTCAAAAGTTGGCCTAGAACATCTCCAAAAAAATTTTCTCCTTTTCTTTCCCTTCCATATTTTACTCAAGTTAGACCAGATGTGTCTAGCATACATTCCAACTTCAGCATTTGGTAGCAGTTCAGCAACAGCTCCTTGAAGACCCTACAATAAAATACAATTCAAGAAAGAAAACACATTTTACAAATATAAAGTTATCAAAGTAATAGACAATTAATTACCTTCTGCATATCTGACAGTAAGACCCTATCCAGTACCCAACTGCAAGTCATCTTTCAAGTAGTTGATAAATAAGCTCCACATATGTTTAGTCTCCTTGTCCACAACTGCCCAAGCTATAGGAAACATCTGATTGTTTCCATTCCTGCCAACTGCTACAAGAAGTTCACCCTTACAAGCACCCTTTATGAAATATCCATCAAATCCTATGATTTTTATACATCCTTCCTTCCACCCCCTTTTTCAATGCATCCAAGCATACATAGAAGTACACAAACAAATTCTTTCCTTGTACGGTTTCTCTATCCATTCTTACCCAAACAGAACTACCAGGATTGGTTTGTTTTATAACTTTAGCATAATCACATAACCTTGCAAATTCCATATTCCAGTCACCCAGGTTTTCTCTAAGAATCATAATCTTTGCCTTGTAACAAATTGTTCTACCCACATTCAGTCCTAACTCCTCCCTGCACAATTCTTGTAATTCCCAAATCTTCAAAGATGGTTGTTCAGTTATTTCATCCTTGAATCTACTTTAGGAACTTAGCTATACACATTTGTTCTTATTAGATGGTAAACATTTGTGTATAGGATGGTAATTTTTAATCATAAAGTTACCAGAATCCCTATCAATAGCACCATAACACAACCATTTGCATTTTTCTTGGAATATATATTTAGCTCTCACTCTATGAGCTTCATTAGGCGTTAACTTAATCTGATAATTTTTTTCAACAGCATATTTAGCTAGAGCATTTCTTAATTCCTTAGCATTTTCAAAAATCATTCCAAGTTCAAAAATAGCAACACTACATTCATCATCATACCTGGCCTTTTTGCTCTTTCTTCTACCTGGTACATCAACACCTCCAACAGCTTCTGCATCTAGGATATCAGTGCTATCATCACTATCACATTCTGAGCTATCAATGTACTTCTCATCCCCACCCAATCTGCCGACATATCTATCCATCTTATTTACACCAGTATCTTCAAAGCCTTTGTCTACTACCTTACCTATTGGTACTTCTTCAGTTACTGTTTTTTTCTTCCTATCTTTTTTCTTCCTAAGATTAGGATTTTTTTTGTTTCTCCTTTTAGACCTAAGGGATCTCAGTGTTGGGTTTTATTTGCCCTGATTTCTTACCATAAATAGGTTTTCCTTTTAGGAAAAGGTTTTGAATTGACTAATCCTTTTTTTGGTAGGAAAAGGTTTAGGACTCTATAAATAGAGGAATGTTCCTTCTAACTTAATCAGCATTCACAATGTAGTCTTAAGGGCTTTGAGAGTTTTGGTTAGGGGGAGAATTTATGGGTCACAAGCTTGATATGTTATCACTTGTGTGAACCTCCCATGTATTCCGAGTGAATTGGTTGAGGTTGTTTCTCTCTGTATTTTGTACTCTCATATTTATAGTGGATTGCTCATCTCCTTTGTGGACGTAGGTCGATTGCCCGAACCACGTTAAATCTTTGTGTCTTTTGGTATATTTCTCGTTGTCTTCTTACTCGTGGTCTTTCGAGGTTTGCTTTGCTAGCTTCCGCATTTACACCTGCTTATTTCCGGTCCTAACACTCAGTTCTTCATCAACATTTGAATCATCTTCATCTGGAATATCATCTACATCTAGTCACTATTAAGAAGATCTGATTCAGCTTCATTATGATTTGTATCACCTCCATTCAAATTTGAATCATCATCCACAGTCCCCTTAGCATTAATACCCACTGATTCATCAACAGAGTCAGACCACAGTAAAAAAAAAAAGATGGAGCATGTAATTCTTCTTCTAATTCATCAATTTATGGATCACATACACATGAAACTCATTACCATCTACCAAGTCTTTCACAAATTCTAACAGTTGAGTATCAGGAGTAACTTGAACTAATTCATCACCGTCTTCACAAAAAAATGCCTTAACATTTGTGTACCTAAGGTCTTTAGTGTAGAAAAGAAACTCGACAAGACTAAAATGATCTTTATCTACGGCAGCACCATATACATCTACTTCTCATTGGTAAGTAGGTTTAGGATTTGAAACAACACACCCCCATGATGAAAACATGTTAAAATATAGTTTTCCATATCCAACAAGGAGACCGACCTCCAACAAAAGAAAATACCCAAAAAGCCCCTTACTTTATCATTAGACCAAAACCTAGATTAAAAATAAAAATAAAGCAGAATCAACATTAAAATACACCTTCTACAAGAAAACAAAGGAAAAAAACAGAGGTAGAAAACAAAATGGTGACATCCCAATACCTCGTCAACTTCACGTCGCACAGCCCGATACCTCGTGAATACAACCTTAAACTTTCAAATGGTGACACAAAATATAACAATGGTTATTACTAACAATGAATTTAAGGAAAAACAATGCATTACATGTGAAGGAAGAGACATTTACCGAGGATTTTTGTCGGAGAAGAAGAAGAAACGTACGAAGAAAGTGGAAAGATGAATCAATTTTTCCTTTTTCTTTTATTTACGTGTAAATAGGTTTAACAGTTGGCATAATATAATTGGTAAGTTAATCCACGTAGAACGGGTTGTGTTGCACGCGCCTATGGTATACAAATGTTTGTGAAAAAAAGTGTTTTAAGTGACACATAGGGACACTCGTTAGGTATTTAAAATGAAAATCCTCAAGTTGAGGTGTCTAAGTGAAAGATTGTGCCAAGTTTAGGGGGGCACTGATGACTTCTGCCTTTGGCATATAAGCATAAAGTGGAACCAAAATATTTAATAGCACAACAAATATTAATTACTCTCTATGAAGTCCTAAAAAACACTTTCTCTTAGTAAGTGTTGGGTCGTAAATTTGAAGTCCAAAATTTGAATGTTGATTAAAAATCAATGGTCCTCCAATTCAAATCACAATTTCAAATTATCCTAAAAATAGGAACCTTAGATTATAAACATCATTTAAATCATAGATCATGCATGTCTTTCATAAATCATATTTATAAATTTAAAACTTTCTTCATAAATTCATAGTCTAAATTATGAATAATCCATAAGTCTTATATAAATCAATTGGAACACATCTAGTTTAATCGAAACATGCATAGGAAGATTGAAATTTAACAATTTAATCAAAATCAACTAAGACCCATGGAGATTATATGAAACCCTAAGCAATTTAGGTAAAATTGAATTTGGAGAATTGAAATCTTTTAGGTCTCAATGGGTGAATGAAACTCATTGATGAATCTCCACATATCTTGATGGTCTTATCCAAAAGCCATGGAGAAACAGGAGACTTGAAACCCTAGTTTTCTTCTTGAACTTAAGAGAGAATTGGAGAATATGAATGTAGATGAGATTTGAGATTTTGAGAGAATGAGATTGTTAGGGTAGTTTTTGGAGTAGAAGGGTAGTTGTAGGACTTAAATTAGGGTCAAAATGACATAGTATAGGACTATATGCATTAAATGCATAGAAAAAGACTCAAATACTCTAAGTAATTAACTGTTGGACTAATCTACTGTACGTAGAAGTTTCTATGGTCCGTATTGATCAACCATAGACCCAGAAACTAAATTCACCTCACTTTCCACGAGACCTTCCTATGAGTTGTCGACTTTCCTACTGTTTTTAGACCCCATCCATTGTTCACAACTTCTTAGTTCAAAATTTCACTAAGTCTGGAACCTTTCTACAAAATTTATCTATGACTTATCTAACTTTCTACGACCCATCTTGTCTATCCATATGTCAAACTTCAAAAAGTTGAGATTCCAAAAACTCATCTCCAAGTCAATGAATCCCTTTCTATGGCCTGTAGAACTTTTTACGGTCCATAGAAAGGACTCATAGTCACACTCAGAGCTAAAATCTGGGGGGGGGGGTGGAATCTTATCAAGTTTACCTTTTCAATTTTTGAGGTGTTACACATTTGTAGTACAAAAAGTTGTTTAGTCAAAGAGATTCTTTGAGCATTTGAATATTACAATGAATTCTAAAGGTTTCATGATTATATATTGTGACAGTCAAGTGGCTATCACATATACGATGAATCCTAAGCATAATAGCAAGGCCAAGTACATTGACATCAAGTATAACTTTGTAAGAGACATAACAACAAACAGACAAATAACTTTGCAATACATTTCTACCAAATGATAGCTTATCTTTTTACAAAATCGATACCTAGAGACTTGTTTGAGAAAAATGTTAAGGATCTAGGTTTGCGTAAGACATAATAAAACTTAGGCATAATACATATATTGGACCCTAAACTTGACTTCAAATTTTAACTTTGACCTCCAACCTTCATAATGCACAAACAGACACTTTAACTATCCAACTTTTAAATAATACATGTATGACACCATGTAGGACAAAAAATGACATGTGGGATATGTGTGTCCATTTGTTCAACTTAATACAAGTTTAAGTGTCTACTTATGCACATCCAAAGTTGAAGAGCATAAATGTGATTCGAAGTCAAGTTAAAAGGTCTATTTATGTATTATGCCTAAAACTTATTATTGTAAAATAACTTGGTTGTTATAATATTCTCATCAATGTAAGACTATTTTGAATTTATATTCACATCTCATATGCATGTGATAATGATTTTAGAAATAAAGAGTATACAATAAGTCGCGGAATTGACTCTCTCACACGAGCAATCACCTTTTCATCTGAGAACATGAAGAGATGATTTTCACTAGTATGTTATGACTTGTTGTATAAACAAGACAAGCGACTCTCTAAGAAAATGAGTTTAAGGATCACCAAAGAGAGAAATTGGGGTTAAACATCTAGAGGTGTTCAGATTAAGGTCTATATGATGTTGGATAATTGAAAGAATAAGGCACATACACCAGTATAAGGTGAAAATATCGTAGCACGTGTTTTATATCACACATGTCAAATGATCAACAGGTTAATGAAAAAATGATTCCCTGCTTCTTCATTGTGTGAGATCCGAAAAGTAAATTAATTTTTCATTGGAATACCCTTAGACATTTACTGATTCTTGAAGTTTCGGTTAATGTTGGTACTTTAGCATGTTACTACTAGTCACAAATGATTTGGCAATGTAGTGCATGTTTAAGAAAGCAGTTGAATTGCAATAGATAGATTCGAGTAGAAAGGAAAGATGATTAATTTAATAATAATGTAATTTATATACACAAGCCGACTGTACACTAACCATATAGGTGTCAAATGTAATTTTGTATATAAGTTAAACATGACTTGAGTTAACCTCTTTGAGAGGACGAGAGATAAAATAAGTAACTACTAAAGTAGTGAATGAAGTATGGGGTATTGTGAGTAATATATCCTTATATTAGTAGTGAATTCTTTTTATGTGTGATTTGTTTCCTATGCAGGGCTTGTAAAACCTTGAAGGCGAGTCGTGATGCTCACATATCACACGTACAATTTGTCGTATGAATACTATGTCTAGTTGATATCATAATGGCTTGGTTCTTGTCTGCGGGAGATGCAAGTTTTTTTTTTTGAGTCTTCAATCACCCATGTGGATCGATCCGATCTGATCCGACCTTACCTGACCCGATCTAATATTATTTAATTTCTGAAAAAGAAATAATTAAGGATAATTCTTTTTTTTTCTTAAAGAAGAGGGAATAATTACTACTTAGTTACTCTTCAACCTCTCTTTAAAAGAGTAGTCTTCTTCTTAGGTTGAACAAAAAAGTGAGATAGAAAACAAAATCCGAAAAAGAAAAACTTGTCTTTTTTTTTCCAGAATTCAATGAACATACTAAAAAGACACTTAGTTTGTGATAATTGCACTCCACTTTCTCGAGAGACGAAGTCCATTTGGGTTGTTTCGAATTAATAGCAAATTCAACACATTCCGTTCTAAGTTTAAGATACACATATCGTTGTCTTTGCATTGTTAACCACGAAAAGCATGAACGTAACAAGTTTGGACATTCCCCTCATATATAAGCAAATTATTCACAAAAAAATATTCACAAAAATATTTTACTTACATACATATATTCAAATAAATTTTACTTAAAACATTTAATTAAATTTAAAGGTCCCTACCTCAGGTGGTCCCAATAGTTTTGACTTTTGAGTTTAATATGCATAATGCACTGCAATTCCCCGTTGTCTTATTGCTTTCACATAGGGAAAAAGATTTATCAAACTTACAACAAACTCATTCTCTGTCCTTTCACCTTTCATCATGTTCTGGTCCTCACACAATAATGTTTTTACCAATTTTTTAATAAATATACGTATGTTCTTGATATATATATTGAAATCAGTTTTTCAAAGACGTGGTATCAATTTAAAATGGAAGTAAACAATTCCTAGATGTAGGTGAGGACATGGTAGGGTAGATACCGAATATTAGGGGTGAACAAAGCTGAATCGAAGATCACATTAAATCGTAAATCGAGAAAAAAATTCGACTAGTGGTTTGATTTGACTTAGTTTGGTATCGAAACAAATCCAACTATACTTGGATAATATTGATTTAGTTTTAACTTTAGAAAGTCAACTCGACATCATATATATATTTTTAATAATTCATATTATACATGAAAATACTTACTTTGATGTAATTTGTTTTAGTGAACCTCCTGGGCGTTTCACTATTTTCCAATTTTTTCAGCAATTAGAGCTTTCCTGTAGCGACTCCGGGTCATTTATGACTTGCTTGGACTATTAGATCGGTCGTCGGTAATCGTTTATTTGAATTTTGTACAAGTTCCCGTGTTTTGAAGCCTTTGAAACTTCAACGGTTGACTTCGACTAAAAGTTCATGAGGAGGGCCTCAGAATGCAATTTTGATTTGTTTCATTAGCTCCGAAAGTGCCACATTAGGCTAGAGGCATGATTGGCTTGGGCCCCTAAGCTTCCGAGTAAGTTGGTGTTGTAAGGCGTTTTAACTTGGATCAACATTCTTGGTAAACATGCTCGGATGAGAAGTATGTCAATGTGGTTAGTTTCCGATGTCGAGTTTGGTTAAAATAACCTTTCGTGCGATTCCCGAGGCTTCCGTCTCATTATGAGCCTTCTTGTGATATATGTCTTTTTTTTTTTTTAGACTGACCTCCATTTTTAATTTGTTTGTTTCCCTATAATCTATTAGGAAAGAAATGTCATTTTTTTAGAACCGACTAAAAAGGAAACATAAAGAGTAAAATGAGTGGACTATGGAGTAGTAAACAGAAAAGGTTAAATAAGTTAGTCACATCACACTTTCCATAGTCACTAGAAAATCAACATTTTCCTATTGAAGTTGACATTTGATAAACCATACAATCTTCTTTGGTGAAATGACTCTCAAGAAACAAACTCAAGTAGTACCAACTGCAATACATCCAACTTAGGCAGACCACACAAAAGGAGACATTCATATCAAAACAATCCAAAGTTATTGAAATTTTAACCAACTACCCTAATACATCCAACATAATTGAATAGGCAGCAAAATAAGGGGCATTTCCTACTACAATAGATATAGTTATAGAGTTGGGATCCAACCAGACAGCCTTGTCAACATTGTTATACAAGCTTTAAATTAAAAACATTCAGAGTGCCCACATAATTTAGAAGGTTGATATGGCTAATGCCAAAAATCTTATATAGATTATCTGTTTTATAACAACTTAAACAAAAGACCAGTTTATGAACATGAAAGCTAGACAGTGATTGGAATCATCGTCGTTGAGAACCTTCCATGCTATGGCTTGCTCATATGATATTGGCCTACCCATGCTAGATACACATATTCCTGCTGGCAGATAGGCAAATCCCTAAAAGCACAACATAACAATTTGTCAAATTCTTCACTTACTAACTAATACAACATTTTCTTGTATGAGTTGATAACATGTAGTTGATAAAGTGATCTAGCAAGCACTTGTGAAGTCGAAACGAACTTGCTTGGTGCTAAATACTGCAGTATCAAATTCTGTTCTGATATTATCTATTGAATCTAGTTTGTTTTTCATTTTTGCTAAGTTCAGGATGTATATAATCAAAATATGACGGTAGTAGTCTAACCTGCTGCATTATCTTGGAGAACTCCGATAGGAGAACCTTACGACCAGCTTCATCTAGAATCTTATCAAGCATTATATCCTGAAGAGCTAACAAAGTGGTTTCAAGCATGTCAAGACCAGCCTGGTTTGCAAAGGTAAAAACAGCAGATGCCTGCATTTCAAAGTTAGACAAGTTAGGTATTGTTTATTCTCTAGAAAGAATCTTGGAGAACTACTTAGTATTGAGATTAATTCATAGTTGAGAAAAAGTATAGAAGCAGTACACTGACATTCATTTTTACAGAACAACACATTATTGCATCACTATGGTGCCACAGTTGTTTCAGAACAGCATCACCAGCTTGAGAATCAACCTGGAACAGGTCTCCTCCTGTATTCACCCTGAAATATAATTGGGAAATAGTGAGGCCAGGTAAAACATTCAATGTTCCACACAAATAATCAGATATCAACTAGACTCTGAAGTTCAAAGAACCAAGTATAACGAGGTCAAAAGTCTTCCTACTTCATTGCAATGACAGATTGATTAGTGATATGAAGTTTTACACGTAATGATGCAAAATGTCACAGCAATGACATTTAAAACCCATACCTATAGCTCCGGGAAATCCACCTTGCCAAAGTGACAGCTTCAGGTGACACAGGGAAGGATTTAGGTGTCAACTGAGAACTGAGTCGAGAGGGTGCTATGGCCATTGCAACTCTCTGAACAGAGCCTACTATACTTCGCACATATTGGCGAGCCATTGCAGCTACATTATCCTGGTAGTGACTCTCAAAAGTAAACTGGAAAGAAATTGTCAAGACCGAACGATGGTTGTAATTGCCTGCTTCAATTTCACCAGCTGGACGTGTCCCACTCCCACCAGTTCCAGCTTCTAGAGTCGAAGCTAAATCCAAGGTCCGAGTTGCTGCAGGGACATCCTGTGCCATAAGATTAGAGAACTTTTAGAATAAACAATCCTCATATTTTTGTTTAGATACTCTTCAAGCATCAACGATGAACTTGCTTTGTCTGGACCAGTTAAAACTTCGAAGTTAGTGACTGAAAAGCTAAATACTCTGTATGCATATTACTGAACTGATTTAGGTTCCAGTGGAATGACACGGAAGCCAGATGGAAGCAATGGAGCATCATCACCAAAAGATTCATCAATAGGTGCAAAAACAAGCTGAGCACAGGCACCTGCAGCATTCTCATCAACTCCGCTGCATAACTGAAACAGTAATTAGATAATAAGTGAACCGAAAATGTCAAAAAGCACATAAAATACAATTTAAGATGTGTATGAATTCTCAACCTGTAACAAGTACATATCCCGCGATAAAGCAATGTCCTCTGGTGAGAAAGCAGGACCCTCTAGACGTACTACCTCAAGAAACTAGATAAAAAGGAAAAGTCAATCGACAACATGATTCATCTGTTACCGAATATAGACAACTTCTACAGGGGTAATAACTATAAAGTAGAACATGTTAAGACTGTGCTACCTCCTCGTGCTCCACAGTCTGAGCTAGGGGTAAAATGACCTGGCTACTTGGGAAACCACCTGGTCTGGCACAAGGGACAGCATATGGACTGGCTTTAAGAGATGCAGAAGAATAAGCATCAACCCCATAATCTGCCCATTCGGAACGGTGCTCCCTAAGGAAACGTACAAGCAAAGCAGGGGGAACATTCTACATAAAAAGAAGTACCAGAAAAAGATTAAAACATATCCACGAATTGGAAAACTGATGTTAATTTTCTTAGCGTACACTAATTCAAGTATCAACTCTAACATACCTGAAGAAGCATTGATGCCCTGGCACACAAAACTCCTCCAAATGTAGGGAGTATTGACAAGGTGTTGTACTGTGAACCAAGGAATTTGCTTGAAGATGAGTTTATAGCAATTGTTACATCCTCTACACCATCACTATCCATAATAGTCCAACCATCATCAACAAATCCATTAACAGCATCATTAAATCCCCTGTAATAAAATTATCAAGCATTAAATTCTTAAAAGCACTAATCAAAACTGGCAGAAAGCATAGAGTATATACAACTGTGACAGTGCAGTATATATTATTTATAAGTCTTTACGGGGGTGTTTGGTAGAGTGTGTTAGCAAAATTAATGCATGCACTAGCTCTATTGTATTAGTAATGCCTTGTTTGGTGCACTTACTTTTTCATGCTATGTACAAGTAATGCTTGCATTAGTTATACACTATTGTATATTGTGGAGTGTATTACTAATACTATGAATTTCTAAGTATTAGTAATGCATAAGGATTTAATGCATACATTTAGCATGGTTAAAGATCTAATTACCCCTTAAATCCCTTTAACATCTTTTTCACCATAATTGCAGAGGATATTTCTGTAAAAAAATATTTTATGCAATGCATGATATTTTTAATACATCAAACCAAACAATGCATAAGAAATCATCTATGTATAACTAATGCAAGCATAACTAATACGAGCATTACTAATGCAAACATTGCTAATACACTAGATTTAGCATTATTTCTATACACTACCAAGCGACCCCTAAATGAATAATTGGTTTGTCTTCTTACCTGCATAATCTCTGACTTAGTGCCCTCAAAACAGCAGGTTGGCGACCCCCTGAGTATTGGATCTCTCCGCTGGTTTCTTGTGCAATTTGTCGTATGTGTCGCAAGGCCTGCACAGATTACTCCCCAACTTATTTGACGATTAAATCAACTTGTCATTCTTGAGTTAGACATTCCAACAAATTCAAAATTCCTTACAGCCATAGTCGTCTTCTGAGCAAGGATCTTGGAAGACTCATAAAGTGGCCTCAAAACTTCAGGGACACTCCAAGCCTGACCACAGATGGGGTATATTCAACTACAGTAATCTAAAGAAACCAAAATATCAAACAACCAACATTTTTCAGCCTTACGTCTAGATCAATATGATCAACAATGTGAATCATTGAGCCCCCACCCTCACAAGGCCTTATGAGGTAACCACTTGGTAGCATTTCAGCCCTAACAAAACTTGTAGCAGGAGGCCCTGTTGGGCCACCAGTTGCTGTCGTCAGAGATCGTTCACATATCTGCATGATTTATGTCAGAATAAATTTATCACAAAATGACAGGTTGTAGCCATAGGCCTATAGCCTGCTTTGGCAAAAATAGGCAAGTAGAGTTTAGAAACATTGGTCTCAAGGTTTTGAATTATGCCTAATACATACCACAAGACTGCCATCCTCCAAACTTGTAGTGTATCTCAATGTCCAAAAGTCACGAGCAGTTGCCAATGTAGTTGGAGCATAAGTCTAAAAAAGAAACACATGGCAATTTATTGAGCACAAAACTAAACAAAATGTGATCACATGGTATCAACCCAACAAACAAGTGATGCAGGTGACTGCAACAAACCTGCAAGTAAATAAGCTCTATTGTCCCACCATTGCCAGTAGGGATTACACTTAGTACATTAAGGCAACGGCAGTCGCGATACCAAGAAGGACGATCTTTGAGTATCTCAGCAACCTGAAAAGTTTTCTACAGCTTACATAACTAGGGTAAAATAAGATAAAACTCGTAGCAAGAACTAAGAAGACAACTGAAGTACCTTCGTGGGCTCAAGACTCACGAGGCCGCAGGCACGTGCTGCTACCCCACTGCAGTTGCGGGAAACAGCAACAATACCAATAGAATCCGGACCAGGCTGAATGTCAAAGTCAAATGAGGAGGCAAAGTACACAATCGAACAAATGTAATGAACAAGTCAGAAACTAGAGATGTACAATCAACTAAAGAAATTACCTTCATCCCAATCAGCTGCACCCAGTCGACAGCAGTTCCAGTAGCCTTTCCAAGGAACTCTGCCAGGGTCTCCTCAGCTATTGCAAGAAGACTAAAAATACATGCAAAAATGCTTATTAGTTTTTCAAAACTAGACAACACCATAGATATGTTTCTTTTAAAAAAAATATAAACTAGATTACCCAGCTGGGTTATTCGCATCCCTTTCTGGATGCTGAGGTGTTGGGTTTTTTCTTTGCTGCTGACCACTCACGACCACAGATTCACAGCTTGTATCTGTGGTCGTGCTGCTAACCTGCAACGATAATTATCTTCAGTTTCATCATACCAAAAGAAGCAAGATAGAATGTTAAATGCAGCTCATGTAAAGCTTCAGGGAAACAACACTGCAAGTTATAGTGTCCTGAAAAATTATTTAAACTTAGACAAATTAAGATACGGTTCAAGTGAGAACATATACAATTTATTTAAGTTATATTAATCAAAGAAGACCAATTAGTTCATGTAGAGGAAAAGGAACTGTAATCAGCAAGTATACAACTCACAGTATTTATTTGTTGTTTCATGTAGCCATTCTCATACACAAGTTGAGACACTTGCTTCTGTAATCGGTCATTTTCTTCCATCAGCAGCTTGTTCATAGCACTCAGCTTCCTGTTCACAGTCTGGAGACGAGAAGCTTCCTTCCTTTGTTTTTCACGGCATCTACAAAGGTCAAAAACAGTGATTTAAGGACTCAGTTAAGTCCCTGCAATGCTGAGAATTAGCTCCTTCACAAGCTCCAAATGAAAGGACAAGACATCAGGTAGTATTCTGAAAATAAAGAACTTCTATTTCTGCTAACATACGTCGAGACTCGAGGCAAATCCCTCAACACCTAACCTTGGACAAATAAGGGATACTTAACACAACATGCAACACAGATCACACTGAAATTTGAAGCATTTTTGTTTTCTCTTGGGGATACCCCAATGCTTGAATCATTTTATGGATTAATTCAATTACATGTTTCTAAGTTGTTATATCAAAGGACAAATTAAGGTCACAAGTCAATGTTGCAATAGAAATCTCCCAGTAGCTATAAAACTCAAGAGAAAGAAGCATTTTTACATCAACAAATAAGTCAGACAAAGAAAATTCTCAATATCTAACATTTCACTTCAATTTTTTGTAAGTTGATCCAGATATACTCAAAAGCAGATTATTTTTGTGATTAAAGGGAAAATGCAAAGAGACTCATCAACAAGTAATAATATTGGAAAAGTCCATAAGAGTTGAAAAGAAAAGTATATATCTGTAGGGGAGCTTGCACATAGAAAAGAAAACGAATACCATTTTATTTTTTAGTAAAAGCCAGAAAACAACCCACATTTATCTTCTTCTAGTCATTCCATTAATAAACTTTAAATTGAGAAAAATGATAACCAAATCTAGAAAAAGCACAAGTTTTGCATGAAAATGTAACAAGTACCTTCGATTCTGAAACCATACTTTGATCTGTTTAGGTTCAATATTAGAGAGAATAGGAGACTCCCTAATCAGCTGTTGTCTTCTCAAAGAAGTAGGTTTTGGACATTCAGCATAAACTCTCTCTAAAGCTTCAACTTGTTCTGGTGTATACCTCACATACTTTCCATTATCCATATCGTTTTTACTTCCACTTTCTCCTCTCTGTAAACACAAGGCCATTACAAGATACAATCACAGGCTCTCTCCTCCAAGAGAACGAGAGCCCCCTCTTTCACTCATCAACTCAAAGAGAGAAATTATAAACCAAAAGTTAAAAAGAGTGAATGAATTACTCCTCCACTGTATCTGTGTTTACTAATGGGTAGGTAGGTTTAGACTGAAAAGTAGTACTACTACTATACAGTGAAAAGATTGAACTTACACACACTCCTGTTTTTGGCAACAAATGTGGCTCTCTTCTTTTTTCTTTTTTTTTTCTTTTGTTTTTCAAATTGCTCAATTAAATTCAAATCATTATATTATTAAATAGAAAATAATACTTCCTATAAAAATATAAACAACGCTTCCAATAAAATTTTCAAAGAATTCATCTAATCAAATTTTCTTCCATGTCTAAAATTTAAATTTAAAACTAAAACGATAGACTCTCCCAACCCCATTTCCTACTTTTGTGTGCTAAGAAAAGTAAATGCACAGGTGGGAACAGTGTCAAACTTTCTCTCTCCTCTCTCCAACCTATAATGATGCATGGCCTGTTTAAAATTAGGCATTTTCAATTTAAATCTATAAAAACCTGTGCATATTTATTTGGAAAAAATTGTCTAAAATATATTCCGAAGTTTAATCAAAATTATTGTTACAATATCATACTTTGGAAGAAAAAAAATTTGCTCAATATTATTTAATAGTGTATTTTAAAATTATATATATATATATGTTCATATGAATATAAAAAATATTGTATACGTATAAATAGTAATATGTCAACGCGGACATATATATAATTTTTTAAAATACATTATTTTAGAATAAAAGGTCTTCCATAAAGTTTTGGTATCGTAATAGTAATTAGTCAAAGTTGAAGTATTTTTTAAACTCTTTCTCCTATATTTATTTATTACTTAGTTTGACTTAACACGAAATTTAAGAAAGAAAAAAAAATCTTTTAAAAGGTGTTTCAATACGAATAATAGAAATTTGTGTAACTGTAAATCATTTCATTAAGGACAAAATATACTCCCTCTGTATAACAAAGAATGACCTGATTTGATTTGGCACGGAGTTTAAGATTATAAAAAAATCTTTTGTATCTTGTGGTTCTAAATTAAAGTTATGTTAAATGTACAAAATTATCCTTTGATCTTGCGGCCTTAAATATATCACGTGGAAAACTAATTTTAAAATGTTACAAAAAAAATCATTCTTTTTTAAAAAAACTAAAAAGGAAAGGAGATCATTCTTTTTGAAGCGGAAGGACTACATTTTATAGTTAAATTGTTATTTAATATAAAAATATATCATTATTCTTAAAACGGATTAAAAAGAAAAATAAATCATATAAATTGAAATAAATAAAATAATATATAGTTAAGTTATTAGAGTATATGTTATCACTTAATAATATGTACCAACCACAAATAAACAGCATTTTAGAATTTTCACAGCTTGTAAATGATTAAAAAATGACATGTTTATTATAATTATAGTTTAACTTTCTAATAAATGAATTAAAGTAAATAGAAAGAAATTAAGGTGTTTAATTTAAATGGAATTTAGAAGGTGCATATGCTGCATGGAAGGCGTGAGAAGAGAGAGAAAAATAATATGATTAGCCAAATTCTTAAAGGATTGATTTATTCACTTTTTTTTTCTCAATGGAAATAATATATAAATTGCAATTTTAATTTGTTTTAAAGAAAACTATTTGTATATCTTAAATTTTTCTAGTGACCTCAAATTCTCGGTTTACTCAAATTAATAAGCTCTCATTTATTCACGTGGTAGGGAAAGTGTGAATCATTTTTTAAAAATGGCTAAAACTTTTTAAAATAAGGTTGGAAGTGATATGCAATATTTAGCTAGTGTTTAACATAAAAATCAAAATAATTTTTTATAAATATTTATGGGAAAAGTTTTATCATGTATTTGGTTATAATTTTTTTAAAAAAAATATTTGACTTTCTAAAATAATATTAATTTATTTATAAATGCTAGAACTATTAAATACTTATAAATTTGTATTATAATTTTTTATGAACATGTTTCTTCAAAAAAATTAAAATTCATAAATTATAATCTTTAATTGGCTTATAATCAATTTCACATACTTAATATAAGAACTACAAATTTTCTCAAATCAGAAAGGAACTTTCACTTTTTATGTTTATATTTAGTCTAAATACATCATAAATGTAAGTGCCTTCGTGTTCTCGTTACTTCTCAAACTTATCAAGTTTTAATTAATAATAAATTGTGGGATATTTTTTAAAAATATTAATATTTTGGGGTAAATTTTAAAAATTTAAATGTTTTCAAAAAAAAAAATTGACCCAAAAACTTGTATTTTTGATTTTTGAAAATTTGAATTTTTACCAAAAAGTATTTGTGACAAAATGACAAGTTATATGATCAGGTATTTTTTATCATATTTTCCCCCAAAAGACTACTTTTACTTTTAATAGTCAAATGAATCCTTAAAATTGATATGAAATTTCATTTGTATAATGGTTATCCAATATAGAAAATTTCTTATCAAATTCACTTATGTTTATTTGTGTAATAAAAAATCAGTTAGTTGGTCTACAAAGTCATTGTAGATAATTACATAATTTTTTCTTCAAATTTAATTTTGTTTAGCTTACCTCCTATGTGCTTATGCTCCTGTAGTAATAATTTTATAACAAATCATTATTAAAATAGAGAATATATGTTTTAACTAATTTATTCACCATTGCTATGCACTTAACATATATAAATATATCAAGATTTAAATATATATTTTGACAAGAGTTAATGATTTTATCAGAAAAATTATAATAGTGAATAACTGACTGATGATTATTGTGATATAAATTTTACTTTATGATAATATAACCAAATGATTAGTGGTATAAATTTCACTTTCTTATAATATAACCAAATTTTATACTATCAAACACTCAAACTATTTTATCTTTAATTTAGATTAGATTACCGCAACTTTTGAATAAAACTGAAGTATTAAAAAACAAATAGAAAGCAAAATTATGTAAAACAAATGCACGTGTTTCTTTTTATATTGATATTAAGAAAGAAGATATATGTACTCATATTTGTGTTGAAATATTTATAACTAAAATTTTTAAAGAGGTGATGAATAAGTAGATAATTAAATATTTATATGTTAGGGTTATGTATCCAACATAGTATAGCAAATGGATGAGTTGGTTTCAAAAAAAAAGATCACACTAGTCCCAAATGAGAAGGAGGAAATGATTGCTATCAAGTTGGTGATAAGATAATTAGTGTGTATAGATTATTGAAAGCTAAATGTAAGAATAAAAAAGAGATCATTTTTTCAATTTCTTTCATGGATCAAATGTTAGATAAAAAGGATTATTATTGCTTCCTAAATGGGTGATGGAGATATCTCTATTACATTAAAAGATGAAGAAAAGATCACCTTCACTTCTTCTTATATATATTTGCATTTAAGTGAATGCTATGTCTATTTGGAAGGTGCATAATGTCAATATTCTCTGACATAGTAGAGGATACAATGAAATTGTTCATGAATGATTTTTCAGTTGTAGGGGATTCATTTGAACCCATTTGACATTGTTGTTGCAAAGATATGAAGAAAAAAAAATGGTCTTGAATGTCATTTCATGATGAAAAATGCAATTATCTTGAGCCATAAGATCAAATAAAAACTTTAAGAATTATAAAAGGTGTACAAAAGCTTCTTGAATCATGCTAGATTCTATAGGAGGTTTACCATGAACTTTTCGAAGGTCACTCACCCCCTTTGTTCCATTGCATAAAATGGAAACAAAATTTGTGTTTGATGTCGAACAGATCAATTTTATCCTAGACTCTAAAAATTTTAATATAGTTTAATGTAGTGAACAATTATTTGACTTAGTTATAAGAGAGTTGAGTTGTGCAATTTCAAAAAAATATTTTTTGACCAAAGTATTGTCCGTAAGGTTTTTTTGGAGCTTAGTAGTGTGAAAAAGTTAAAGTAGATTTTTGGAATATGATAGGTTGTTCTAGTAATGTCTCTTGTCTCTAAAATAGTCTATGATAGTATCTAGGATAATCATCTTTAAAAAATATTTAGATATCTAGAAAATAAAATTCACTAAATTTTTTTTTATAGATGTTCTAAAATAATTAAATATTTATAGAAAATCATGAAATAGTCTAGATTTTGTTGTATGTAGAACTATCCATAGATAATTATAAATAAGGATTAGTATCGTACATTTGTGACCCAACCCAAAAACAACTTAAATCAAATAGTCTTATTTTATAACGGAATTCTTTTATCCAAAATTCCTTCTTCCTTCTAGTTTAATTTTCCCTTCTTTAACTGTATCTTCTAATCTTAGTTAACGATTTTAGGCTAGTAGAAAATTTCTTGATTATATTTTTCTTTTGCTATTCTCTACAAATATTTTGTTATTTTTGAAATAAACCATATACAAATGACTTATTTATTTCTCATAGTTTAAGAATATTTTTTTAAAAAATCATTTTTCCATAAAAGAAAACTCCAAAGTCAAATTGGATGGTGGAGTAAGCTCAAGTACATGTCTAGATTTCATGTGCAATTCCATCATTATGAGCTCAACTTAAGCTTTTATATATATCATTTGTAGCCACATAAGTCATGAGAAGACTAGCAACCTAACTCGTGTTTCAATTGGGATGCCATATTTTATTTTATTTTTATTAGGAATAAACAATAAAACGTTAAGAATAATTTTCACCGTTACATTAATTTCTACACAAACAAAGATTTTTAAGTCTTCTAAAACACAATAATAACCTATTAGGTTTGATGTTACACTTTGAAGCCTTGTTTTTCTTTTTTAATTATTATATAAAGATCAACTTAGCACATGATTAATTCGTGAGAAGATTATCAAAATCTTTCTTAATGTATAGGGGTTGAAGTGTTTTGGTCATTTATATATACTACTTAATAGATATTGTTATTAAAGTATTAAAATATGGTCATTTTGGTCGTAATTCAAACACTTAAAAAAAGTATCTGATTTTTTTATCTAATAATCTACTTAATTATATTTTTTTTTTTGGAACAAACATGTCAGAAAGTTCTTTATTCTCGAAACTCAAAATTTATAATTTATGTATTCTAGGCCCATAGTTTATATGTAAAAAGATTGAAATGCCATTGTAATTAAACTTATTCTCCATTTATATATTAAAAAGAAGTATTTATATATGTCATATCGAACAACCACCACCAACTACTTGTACTACTAATACTACGTTAGTAACAATTGAAAGTGTTACCCACCACCATCCCTTCACTCAAAAAGATCCAATTAGAGAGAGAGAGAGGATAATTAGAAAAGCAATTGACTTTTAGATTTAATATAAGGTTGACATTTTGGTATAAAGGGTTACATATAATTGAAAGCATCCAAAGCATATATATACATATACAAACTTTACCCTCTCTCACTTGGTCTGCTTGTCTCCCTAGGAATCATCAACCTCTTTCTATCTATCTCTCTCCTTAAAAATATTAACATTGCATTTCAATATAATTTTCAAAAGGTATTTTAATTTTTTTTTAAAAATCTTGTGATGTTAAATTATATATAGATATCATGCCAAATCTTAACATGTCACATACAAAAAGTTTAAAATTAAAAAATCGGTAAAACGCAAAGACGAATACGTACTCTCTCTATCTATATTTAATGATCCACTATACTATTTCGAGATGTTCAACAATACTGATTTAGTTTTTAAAAAAATTAATGATTAATTTACTATTTTATATCTATTTTACCTTTGCTGTTAAATACTCTTCATTTTTAATGTTTAAATGTTTTATATTTGATAAAAGTAAATTGACAAAATTACTTATATTCTTAATTTTTATGTAAAATTAATAGAGGACAACTATAACTACATGTTTTTTTAGTTATCCTAGTAGTGAATTGGAAGGATGGGGACAAAAAGGGTGAGGTCCACTAAGGGATGTTCCCATACCTATAGGCCATATCGCATTGCGTGATTTTGCAAAAAATAAGACAAGTGGAAGTCACTTTCCTTGGGTCCCCTTCCCTTAAAAGGCTTTTGTTTTTGTCATGCACCAAAAGCAATTGTTGAGTCTCTTACAAGCCCCCACTCATATCACCCTTTCTATCTCTTTGCTTCCATTTTACATCTCCCTCTTTCTTAGATACCAGTACTATACTATTGAACTCTACTTTTATTTTTACTTTATTCTTAATTCTAGAGTATATACAATTGCAAAATGAATTCATATGTCAAATCCCCAAAATACTAATGTACCCTCGTGTATACAATTGTCCAACTATCTTCTTCCAACCTCATTATCCCATCCCACTACAAAACGTCAAATAAAAGTCATCCACCCTGACTCCAGGCCCCTTAGCTACCCCCATTATGATACCGAACGCCACCCTTACCCCCACATTTCGCTCAGGACCACACTCTTTTCCTTAATACACCACTCACTCCATTCTACCACCCTGTCCTCCACTTTTGCTCACCCCACCCCCCTACTCAAGACAACCTCTCTGCTACAATCTCCATCGAGGCATAAGCCTTTGACCACGAGAAACCTCATTGCCTTGACCCCTACCCGAACCTAGGACTCGACTTCAACATGGAAAATGACTTTTAAACCTATTCTAAAGCCGAACTCCTAACCCTGACCTCATACTTAACCTAACTTAACCTGAGACCTGACTTTCAATCCTAATTTGCTACACTGACTCTCGAATTGACTCCCAACCCTAGCTACAACCCTTACCCTAATCTACCCAATAACTCTCAAACTCGACCTATAAATTGACTTAAGACTTTGCTTGATTCTCGAATCTAATCCCATCCACCAACTTAGGATCCATAACTTAATCTCACAACCCGATTAATTATCATGACTCAAGATCTTAAACTCGACTCTTGACACCAACCCGAGACCCAACTCCCAACCCCATCTGCTAACGAGAGACTCACAATCTTGACTCCACTCGAGCATCGACCCTGTTCTCGAGATGAGACCCAATTTGATACCCAACTCAGTTCCTAGGGTCGGGTTCGGATAGGATCTTGGTAAATTGTCCTTTGACTTCAAATGTAATATGCAGATACACGGAATCCTAAAATAATCATGCGTATCTATAATAAATTTATTGGATTTCTACTCGCTATTAAATTTTAAAGTTGAGAGTGTCATTTAATCATGAATACACAAGTAAATATGGATCAACCTTCTTTTACCAAACTGACTTTATAAACCAACCCACTTTTATGCATGTGAAATACTATGAGCGGATCAGTATTATTATGCATCTTATGTTGACCCATTTGACTCAACCCACCATATCCATTTGTCACACTAATTTTACAACCAATCGTCAAAATGATGAATAACTCGCAAATCAACCCACCATATCCATTTGTCACACTAATTTTACAATCAATCGTCAAAATGATTAATAACTCGCGACTCAATCCACCATATCCATTTGTCACACTAATCTTACAACCAATCGTTAAAATGATTAATAACTCGCCTAATTTGACTTGCAATATGTAAGAGTTGACTATTTGAATGTCCATTGTAGTTAAGTGTATTCACTAACTATACAGACTCTTTCTTTACCTTTTGCAAAGATCAGATCGATTGAAAATTTGAACTTCGTAAATTTTTATAGCAATCTTAAATTAATATACATAATTAATTCCATTTATTGCCAAATAGTCATAAATATTTAGTAAGCTTATTTATATATACATAAAATATAGAAAAAAGAGAATTTAAACAAATATATATACCTAAATTCATGTGAACCTATAAATTAGAATGTAAATGCACGCTAGCGTGCTACCACTACGTTCCCCTTTAGTATCGTGGTAATATAAGATGTCGACGTTAATTTGTACATGTGCCAGCTAAAAGAAAAAAAGGGTTACATTATGTATACTACTACAACTTTTGTGTAGTATGAGTAGGTATGTGTGTGTTTCTTTTTGGTTGGTTTGGGGGTAGAGGTATTGAGACATGGGTGGTGAGATGAACCACCTTTGTTGGAAAATTTTTATGAATGTATATGTTAATTAAATATCGATATATTTGAATATATACTAATTATTGACATATTAAAAAAGGATAATTTAATAGATAAGGTTGTTCGAAGTTGCCTCAAGGTCTTGCGTTTGAGCCCAGATTAAGACATTTTTTTTTAAAAAAATATTTTCGTTTTTAAGAAAACAAAAACAACGTTCCAATATTTATAATTCGACTAACAAATTTTATTTTTTTACTTATTTTAAAATATGAATACATTTGATAAAAATTTTGACTCCGCTACGAAATAATTAGCTTGTGTAATATGATGAGGTGGTAAATAGGGTCCATGAATGATAAGGATGGTAAAGGTAGAGTTGAAGAGAAAAAAAGGAAAGAGCTTGCCTTGCTTTTTCTCCTAATAATGACACAATATCATATTATATACAAAAAATATTAAATACCCTTACATGCTATTATGATTAAGAGTGACATTAAAGAATCTCAATTTTATTCGTCAAACCCTTAGTAAATGAAATGGAAAGGAACATTTTGGATGGCTTGAGAGTGACTGTTCTCTTAATTAATCATTGTATTAATCAAAAGATTTACCTAATAATTATTTTTCTTTTTTTCTCTTTACTTTCTAATTTATTGGTGTGGTGTGTATTATATTTTGTATAAATAATAAATAATAGGGAAAATGATTGAATATTTCTCTCTATTATCAACTTGAGAAATATTAATTGCTCTCCATTAGATTTTCAGTCTAATTATATTATATATCCTATTGTTAAAAGAATATTGTCTTATTTTTGTGGTAAGGATCATATTATATCATAATAATTGAAAGAAAAAGAAAAATAATGAAGATTTTGTACCTATATCATAAATACATATATCATAGAGATGAAAATTGAGAATTACTCAGATATTCATATGAATGATTAGTCCCTTTTTTTCTTTCCTCATGTCACGTCTGTCTTCTTAAATCTTAATTACTTAATTAAATGCATGCATAATGAGTGAATTAAAAGTAAACTTGTATGTTAGTTTCTTAGTTAGACGTGCACTTTTGCATTAGAATTTGTCCAAAATTTCCTATTTTATTTGAATTCTATCACAATTATTACTATAATTTTAATCAAAAATATTTTCTTCTAGACACTTAATTTTAGAATAATCCTTTTGATCAAAACGTTTGGTCATATTATCCCCTTCCTAGTCCCCCCCCTCCCCCAACTCATTTTATATATAATATTGTACAACGTTGACTTATGTGACACATCCTGTGACTCCATGCAGTTGAGGTGCGTGAAAAATATTTGGATGTCAGCAAGTCAAAAAGGTGTACAAAATTACAAAAAAAAAAAAAAAGTTCGGGGGAGGGTAATAGGACTTAAGTTTAGTTAAGGTGTGTCTTTGAGGTTTGAGTCATAGTCTAGGGAGATACTTCTACATTTTCCCTTTATTTTAAAATAAAAAAAATATTATAGACTTTTTAAATTTCTAGTCATTTAACATTACCCCTTAATTTTACACTACGCCCTCCCACCTATATTAGTTGAGAACTTTCTATTTTATTAAAGAATCATTAAGAGATTGATTAGTTCTATTATTTTATCCTTTGTTCATATTAATTAAGCTCTTGAAAAAAGAATTTTTGGTTCTTCAAAAATTGTTTAAACTTTCCTATACGTTATACTCCCTCCATTTCAAATTAATTGAATTGTTGAGACATTTTTCATTGTTCAAATTAACTTAATTGTTCATTTTTTAAGGCTATTTTTCAAGTGTTCTTCCAAATTTATCCTTCATTAATTAGTACTAAATTTAGTGTTTAATCAATATTTAGTTATTTTAATCATTAATTTGACAGTAATTAATAAGGATAAAAATGAAAAGTTAAGCCTAATTTATGTTTTAATTTTCTTTTCTCGAAGGACATGAAATACTTCAACGATTTAATTAATTTGAAATGAAGGGACTAATGACTATTAATTGTTTGGACAAAATAAAAAAAAAATTAATTATATTCTAATTTAGCAAGTAATAAAGTAATATGAGATAAATATTTTTAGTAAAATGTTGAATTAATATGGAACATAGAGAGTACTAAATATAATATTTTAGGTTTTATGTAAGCACTTTACGTATCATATATAGCTTATTCAACCGTGTTAGTTTTGCAAGATGATATATATCTTGAAATACTCACTCACATACTTTTGACAATAAACTTATAGGAAGTTAGGAACAACTTATCCAAATCTTTCAAAAATTAATAAACGTACACCTAAGGTTGGGCAACAGAATGGAATGTACTGGTACCGGTTCGATATCGTTTCGGTTCGTCTCGGTTCGGTTGTCTATGGGACGGAACAAAATATACCAAATCGGACACGGAACGGAACAGAATCGAGGTTTGGTATCGGTGTGCCGGTACCGGTTCATTCCGGTTTATTCCGGTTTCGGTCCGGTACCGATTAATTAATATTTATTAATTAATTTATATTATATATTTATTAATTAATTTATATTATATATTTATAAATTATAATTTATATTTTATATTAAATAATAAATACTACCCAAATAACCCAACTATCCCCTATTAGTATTACATTAGTATTACATTCGAGACTTAGTTGAAACAGAACCCTTCCTAGAAGGTGGTTGCGTAAACTATGCACTCTACTAGTAGTTGTAAATTAAAATTGTAATTTATAATACAAATTTAAATAAATTAAATTGATATTTTTTAATTTGTGTAATTGTTTTATCCTTATTTTTATCCTTTTTCGATATTAGTATTATAATATGTAGGCCTCTTGGTATTTTCTTGTCTCTCCCACTCTGGAACCTATATTATGTTTGTGTAGATCTGTGGAGAAAGTTAAAAAGGCATACTCAAGTAATCGTGGATATTCCGGGACCTTTCCAATCATTTCATATATATATATAATACCATTTTGAGAAGTTGTAATTTTTTTCAAAATAATTAATTAGAGTGTGTATATATATATATATATATATATATTGAAATAAAAATATATTAATTAATAATAGGCCAACAAAGCTCCTTTAAGGTTGGTAGTGACAATACAAATGAAGGATAGTCTTTATGTACCTCATAATTAATGCTATGATGATGTGATATATAGAAATGTGAGCTCTATAATTAATAATTAAGATAAACTGTGCACCATGTATATAATGATTGTTTGAAGTTTTTGCCATGTCAATTTTTTCTTTCGTGCTCAATTTAGTTTTAGTGATGTATTAAAATATATAAAGATTTAAGTGGAATGATTTATTAATAAAAAATGAATTTCATGATTGTATTAGATTAATTTTTAAAGTTAAGTAATTTTTGAGATATTAACTCCCTCGTATATATATTTATAAAGAATAGAAAGAAAATATATTTTGACAGTATAAAAGATTAAAACGGGCAATACTCAGTTACAACCAGCATGACCCATTTGTAAAATTCTCAAGTAAAGGAATAAGAAAAATCGAGGAATGTTTTGATAAATAAATAGTTGAGTACATGATCATTATATAGGAGTGAATTGTAGAGTCGTAGACTTGCTACACTTAGAATCCTACTCCAATATTATTATTATTATTATATTATTATTATTATATATAAGAGCCAAGTTGAGGACGATCAAGGGCTAATTTGTCATTTCATAAATATTCTAGAATGTTTGTTTTATGTTATGGTATCAAAAAAGTGGTAATAGATATATAATAATAATACAAACAAATATCTTTTCTTATATGTCATGTGTATCCTAATAATGTGAAATTTAATTTGGACCCACATTTTTTATAGAATTTTTTTCTTTTTTTCTTATAGAGTGAAATTTTCATTGAATCAAAAATATCTATTTAACAATGCCATTTTTGTAATTTTAATATTATATAAGGAAGAATTATAATTGTATAATTAATTCTTAAAATGAAAATCTAGAAGCATCCATACATGTCTTTATTTTTAAAATTGGCCCATAAATATATTTTTAAAATTGTGTTAAAATGAAGAGTTTCTATTAAATAACTTTTTACAAACAATAATAAATATTAAGCTTATTTTGACATATTTTTGAAAGAAAATTTTAAACTAATTTAAAATAAAATGTGTTTGAATAGTAAATATTTAAATCCTAAAAATACTTTAAAGAATTGTTGCGTAAACATACTTTTAATATTTTTTATAGAATATGACCACTAAATTTGTATCTTGATTATTAAAATAATCTTTAAAATGACGTATCAATATTTTTTAATTAATTTGATGAAATATAAAATTATGTGACTAAACGAATGAAAAATGTTTGACCATCTTGATATCAAATATGATTACTATTTAACAGGGAAAATTTGACAAGAAAAAAAATATATGAATTCTAAGGAATATTAAAATACAAAATAAAGAAAAATAAGTACTTAAAAAATAAAGAAAAAAAATAAAAATGTCAATAGAAAAGGGTTTGAGAAATATAGAGGAAGAAAAAAAAATTAAAAATAATAACTTGAAAAACAAAAACAACTATATTGTTATTTTGTTGGGGTATATTCAAAGTTTTCTTTTACGACATGATACAGAGTGTAGTATCAAAAATATTATCAATGTAGTTTAGAATATAACATTATGTCAATAACAGTATATAGAAATAAAATTACTTCCATCATTGTTTTTATTTTTCTAGAGTTAGAAATCAATATTTTAATAAATATTTTCAATATTTAGAATAGAACATTATGATAGTTGTTATTGTATATAGAAATAAATTTGATTTCATGATTGTATTTATTGTTGTTGAAGTTAGAAATCAAGCTTTTAATAAATTTTTCTATTATATAGAAGAACCCAAGTTGAGGATGAATAAGGGCAAATTTGTCATTTCATAAATATTCTAGAATTATTTTTATGTTATGACATCAAAAAAGTTGTAATAGATTTATACTCCCTCCGTTCGGTATTGTTTGTGACGGTTTTTAATTTTAGAGTCAAACTATAAAAACTTTGACTAACATTTTAAGATGTATTTTTTCATCATATTAATATGCAAAATATTGTAATTTATAGTACTTTTCATATAGTTTTAGAATATATAATTTTTTTGTGTAAAATATCGAATTAATGTGATCCAATTTACCTTTGAAAATTAGTCAAATTGACTTTCGATAAGCGCAACATGACAAACAATTTCGGACGGAGGGAATAATAATAATACAACCAATGTTTTTTCTTAAATGTCATGTGTATCCTAATGATGCGACATTTAATGTGGACCCACATTTTCTATAGATTTTTTCTCTTTTTTTTAGTGTGAAATTTTTATTATACCAGAAATATCTATTAAACAATGACATTTTAGTAATTTTAATATTATTCAAGGATGAAATAATAATTGCATAATTAATGATTAAAATAAAAATCTAGAAGAATACATACATGTCTTTACTTTTAAAATTGGCCCATAAATATATTTTTATAATTGTGTTAAAATGAAGAGTTTCTATTAATTAACTTTTTACAAACAATAAATAAATATTAAGCTTATTTGACATGTTTGTGAAAGAAAAGTTTAAACTAATTTAAAATAAAATGTGTTTGAATAGTAAATATTTTATTCCTAAAAAACTTTAAAGAATTATTGCGTAAACATACTTTTAATATTTGTTACAGAATATGACCACTAAATTTATATCTTGATTATTAAAATAATTTTTAAAATGATGTATCAATATTTTGTCAATTAATTTGATGAAATATAAAATTACGTGACTAAAAAAATGAATATTGTTTGACCATTAAGAAATTAATGATTTGATAACGTATTCATCAAAAGATTAAAAAGTACAAAATTTTCATTGTATATAGAATATTTTCTTGATATCAAATATGATATACTATTCAACAGGGAAAATTTGACAAGAAAAAAAATTAATATTCAAATTCTAAGGAATATTAAAATAAAAAATAAAGAATAATAAGTACTTAAAAAATTAAAAAAAAATGAAAATGTCAATAGGAGAGGATTTGAGAAATATAATGGAAGAAAAAATTTAAAAAATATATAATAACTTGAAAAAGAAAAACAAGTATATTGGTTATTTTGTGGAGGTAGGATTAACAGTTTTCTTTTACGGCATGATATTTAAAGTGTAGTATAAAAAATATTATTAATGTGATTTAGAATATAACATTATGTCAATTGTTATAGTATATAGAAATAAAATAATTTTCATGATTGTTTTTATTTTTCCAGAGTTAGAATTTAATATTTTAACAAATATTTTCAATATTTAGAATATAACATTATGATAGTTGTTATTGTATATAGAAATAAATTTGATTTCATGATTCTATTTATTGTTGTGGAAATTAGAAATCAAGTTTTTAATAAATGCTTTCAATACTAATACCAAAATAAATAGAAATATTTCTATTATCGAAGACAATAATGAAATGTATCACAAAATTCACCGGCATTATATTTAAGTTGAAGCAGTATAGATTTGAAAGGTTTTGAATCGATCTTTACGAATTGGTTGATTAGTGATTAGTATTTTATCAGATGCAAAGTTTATGGTACAAATATTACAAAAGAAGATGATGACATTGTAGAAAATAGATGCCACTTGCGAAAATATATGATGATCGATGAACTTTTTCAAAGAAATCAACATTTTATATATTCCTCGAATGCGAAATGTTTTAACTCATAATCTAGCACAATTCTCTATTTCCTTGCTGTATAGAATTTTTTGGAATTCAACTTTCTCAATTTGGGTTGTAACCGACGCATATATGTCGTATGTACATTTGAAAAAACATTATTAAGTAATATATTGAAGTTTTCTACTGTAAAAAAAAAGTATAAAGTATAAAAATCTAATATGTTTAGAGGTTAATTACATCCTATCATAGAAGTTTCCTCAATTACAAAAATCTTAAATTTTTCGTTGCTCTTGTATACATTTCTTGGTTGTCTGATACATTACTAATGATGTTTATTACTTCATGGGTGGAATGTATCCAAGAGAGGATATCTATTGTATCCGAGAAGGGATGGATGTATCCGAGAGGTAATAAGAATATATCCGAAAGGGGATTATGATATCTTAAATTGTGAACTTATGAAAAATTTTCAATAAAATGTGCGAAATAATAATGGGCCCGTATCACGGGCCTTGAGTTATCTACTTTTTCTATTATATAGAAGAGTGAAGTGGGAGGACGACCAAGGGTAAAAATATAATTTCACCCTAATAAATATCTATGAAGAAAGATGATAAATAATTCTAGAATTATCTTTCTATATATGAAGTGAATAATGATCAAAGGCAAAGATGTAATTTCATGCTAACAAAAATCTACCAAGAATAATAACAAAAAAATTAAATAGTTCTAGAAACATCTTAAGTTATTGTTATTACCATTAACTTATTTTGTTATTATTTCTTTTCCTTTTTATTTCTTTTGTGAGTTATTGTGATATATATTTTATTACTACTCTATTTTAATTTTTACTATTACTTTAATTTAATTCTTAATATTTTTTTATTCATTATGCTTATAAAAAAAGCCTTCTTTTTATATAAAAATATCATGAATTAATTATTTCTATCTTTATTTTAGCTTTAATTAATATAACTGAAAATAAATTAGTGTGATAAAATTAATAATATATATTAGATTGAAATTATAGAAAAATATGTTAAAAGTAACTTTACAAATAAAAATGAATAGGATGATCAATTTGTATTAAAGATGACCAAGAATAAAAATGTAATTTCATTCTGACGAAAATCTATCAAGAATAAATAATTTAGGAACATTTTTCTATATATGAAGTGATTGATGATCAATGGTAAAAATATAACTCATGCAAGTAAAAATCTACCAAGAATGATAACGAGAAAATTAAATAGTTCTAGAAACGTCTTTAGATGTTATTATTAGTATTATCTCATTTTTGTTATTTCTTCATTTTTTATGAGTTATTGTGATATTTATTTATTTATTATATGAAAGTTAATAAATAATGATTAAGCTTAGCTCTTAATAATTATAAATCAAGTATAATATTAGGTGGAACCAATCAAAATTAAAATTAATATTTATATGTATATTAAATTTTGTGTATTGAAATATTTTTAAATTTTGTGATCTTTAATATGCTATATAAAAAATTAAAATCTAGAAGTTATTTTCTTTTTGAAATAAAATAAAAAATAAGTTCATATAAATAAAAAAGGAGGGAGCCATATATTAAAAATGAAATATATATATATATATATGTGTTTTTATTGAAATGGGCTTATAAAAATATAATGATTTGAAAACTTTAATTCTTCGTTTAAATTTCTATTTGTTACATATTTGAAAATTACATTAAAAAAAAAGAAGCTTAAAAATGCAATGTAACAATGTTAGATATTTTTAGAAAAATATAGTTAAAAAACATAATGAAATTTGGTTGACTCCCATATTTTTATCGAAACAAAAAAAGTTGCATATATTGTTTGAAAATAACGTAAGAACTAAAAAGTACTATGAATAACAGTAAATGACAACTAAAAATATGTGAGAATCATATAAGAAATTTCGTTTACTTTTCTAAAATTACTTGTATCACATAAAATAAAACATACGGAGTAACATATATTATTCGAAAATAACATAAAAGGTACTCCATAGATTAACAATTTAAAATATTTTTTTAGAAAACACATAAAAAATTTAGTTCACCTTTTCAAATTTCATTTGTGTCACATAAATTGAAAGGAAAAAAACTAACATACGTTGGGCCTGCGCAGGCGCGAACACATAATATCTAATAACTATACAATTCACAAAAGTAATATTGACTATTACTATGTACTACAATTATAACTTCTCTTAGTCGACTTTAGCTAACACAACACATAGTAACCTGGTATAATAGCCCAATGTCACGGGGCTATTTTTCAACCTCGTGGGACAGTCTTGAAGGCTTGCACAGCCCTTCAAACACTCAGTCCAAACAGCCAAACGATCACCGGAAGGTGTCGCAACACGACGGCCAAAACAGTCCGGGAAAATAGTTAAGTAAGGGGGCCAAATCGGAAAGCAAGTTGGGAGGCGAATGACAATTTTCAATATGTATTTTTTCAAGTGTTTACAAGAGTTAAAACCTGCCTAAAACTATACAAAATCCCCTTCTTAAATAAGGCAAAACGTGGGAAACAAAACCCCAAAAAGAAAGTTATAAATGGAAACTGCCTTGGAACTTCAGCAGGCTGCTTTATTGCTATAAAAGGAAATTGCCCCCATCAGTTGTGTCCCATCCTTGGGGTGTGTCCCTGCCTTGGAAAGATGAGGTTGATTCTGAAAAGTGGCAAGTGCTCTTGACCGTTGGTCTGAAAGTTGGCATATTTCTTTGACTATCCGTATCGCGGTTTGCCTCGGTCGCGTTTCCGAAGGTGCTGAAATTGCTGGACTTTAATGTACCGCCTTGCGGGGTGGTACACGCTCCCCCACCTGATTTGGCGACGACCCCGACGCCACATAGCTGTAAATAATTTTGGACCTTGTCGCGAAATTGCCACAAGTCCTCATACTTCTCCCATGTTGCCTCCTCCGGTGCCGTCCCTTTCCAATGAACAAGGAACTGTGAGCTTGAGTTATTCCAACCTTTGCCACAGACTAGTTGATGATCAATGATGGCATCGATCTGTTTGTCCACGGTCGGCGGTGTGATGAAAATTCGAGCTCTCTCGGACTGACCCCGCTCCTTGTCTTCCATGTCTTCAAAGTATGGTTTCAGTTGGCTAGCATGGAAGACGGGATGGATCTTCAAATGTGTGGCATATCAACTCGATAAGAAATCTTGCCAGCCTTGACAATAATCTCGAAAGGGCCCTCATACTTGCGAACCAAACTTTGAATTACATTCCGTAATGATTTGAATTGTCTAGGATTGAGTTTCACCATAACTCGATCCCCAATTCGATAGTCATCAGGGCGCCGCTTCCGATCAGCAAATTTCTTCATTTTCCGGGCTGCCTTATCAAGATATGACCATGCATGGTCAACTTGCTCCTCCCAGGCTTTCTCCATATGATAGGCACCCGAACTCTTCAAGCCGGCGTCAACGGGCAAAGATTGGGGTGTGTTAGGCTGCTGCGCCGTTGCTAATTCAAAAGGGCTCCTTCCAGTCGCTTCGCTCCGCTGTAAATTATATGAAAACTGGGCGGTGTCAAGCAGTCTGGCCCAATCTTTTTGATTTGCATTGACATAGTGCCGCAAGTAGCATTACAAGAGTGCGTTAATACGCTCGGTCTGCCCATCCGTCTGTGGATGAAAGCTGGTCGAAAAATGTAACTCCGACCCCATTAGACTGAACAATTCTCTCCAAAACGTGCCGGTAAATCGAGGGTCTCGATCACTGATGATATGCTTGGGTATGCCCCAATAATTGACGACGTCGCGCAAGAAAATACGGGCTGCCTCCTTAGCTTTGCAACTGGCCGTCGTGGCAGTGAAAGTCGCGTACTTTGAGAAGCGATCAACCACAACCATGATGGTTCCAAACCCTTCCGAATTCGGCAAGCATGTAATGAAGTCCATAGTGACGCTGTCCCAAGGCTTTTCAGCGATGGGCAGCGGCTCAACCAGTCCTCCCGGCGCCTTCGTCTCGACCTTGTCTTGTTGACAAATAAGACAAGTCCGCATGTACACCTCGATGTCATCTCGCATCCGAGGCCAATAATAAGAAGCTTCTAACAAAGCCAAGGTTCTCTTCTGTCCAGGATGACCCGCCGATACAGTGTCGTGTCCATATTTGATCAACGTACGCCGAAGATTAGCCCACTTCGAGACGTACACACGTCTGCCCGTAGTATAGAGCAGACCATCTTCCTCCCAAAACTTCTTCGTCTTGCCTTACTGGGCCAAGACAAGGAGTTGTTTTGCCACGGGATCATGCTGCATGCCTTCCCTTATCTCATCAACAATAGGGCTGCAATTTGAGCTCAAGATCGCAGCCAAGGCAGCTTTGCGACTAAGCGCATCGGCTACAACATTAGCCTTCCCCAGCTTATACTCAAAAGTGAAATCGAACTCAGCCAAGAAGTCTTGCCAACGTGCTTGCTTGGCAGTCAGTTTCTTTTGACATTGGAAGTAGGTTGTCGCGACGTTGTCCGTCGTGACAACAAAATGAGCACCCAACACATAATAACGCCAAGTTCTTAGGCAAGGAACTACGACCGTCATCTCCCTTTCATGAGCCGAATACCGCCGTTCCGTATCATTCAACTTTCTGCTTTCGAAAGCTATAGGGTGTCCCTCTTGCATCAGGACGCCACCGATAGCAAAATCCGACGCATCCGTATGAACTTCAAAAGCCTTACTGAAATCAGGCAGAGCCAAAATCGGCTCCTCCGTAACTGCTGCATTAAGTTTCTCAAAGGCAGTCTGGCAAGCATCAGTCCACTCCCACTCACGATTCTTTTTCAACAAATCAGTGAGTAGAGCAGCAATAGCCGAGTAGCTAAAGATGAAACGCCGATAATAGTTGGCGAGGTAAAGGAAAGACCGCAGCTCGAGTACTTTCGTTGGAGCCTCCCAATTTCGGATTGCCTCCACCTTATCTCCGTCCATCCTTATCTCACCGTGACTGATCGTGTGTCCGAGGAATTGGACAATAGGCTGGGCAAAGCTGCAGTTCTCTCGCTTCACGCACAAGTCGTTGTCGCGCAAAACTTTGAACATCTTGCATAAGTGTTCCACGTGATCCTCCTTGTTGTTACTATAGACGACAATGTCATCCAAGTAGATGACCACAAACTGATCCAAGTATGGATGAAACAGTTTTTTCATCAAGGTACAAAACGTCACCGGTGCATTTGTCAAGTCAAAGGGCATGACCAGCCACTCAAAGGCACCATAACGAGTAACACAAGTTGTCTTAGGTTTATCACCTTCGGCAATCCGAACTTGGTAGTAACCTTTCCTCAAGTCCATCTTCGTAACACCTTAGCCTGTCCCAATCGATCGAACAAGTCAGCAATCAAAGGAATGGGATATTTGTTCTTCACTGTGACTTTGTTGAGGGCCCGGTAATCGATGCACAACCGCAGCGTCTCTTCCTTCTTCTTTTGGAACAAAACAGGCGCACCAAATGGCGTCTTGGACGGCCTGATATGTCCCGAATCAAGCAACTCCTTGAGTTGTTTCCTCAGCTCCTCCAATTGCGGGGGTGCCATACGATAAGGCGTCATGGCAGGCGGCTTTGCCCCGGAATTAGCTCAATCTGATGATCAACTTCCCTTCGAGGTGGCAACCGTTGGGGAAGTTCCTCCGCCATCACGTCCTTGTTGTCACTAAGGACCTGCTCAATACAAGGAGGCAAATGTACTGCCTCAGAAGAGCCTTCGACACCTCCAACAAGAGTAGGTTGGCTCGCCTTTCTTAAAACCCTGAACGATTTGCATCGCCGACAAGTGCATTCCGTTTTGTGGTACCCGAATAAGGGGTACCACGCATGAACCTCCAGTTTCGCTGATGTGCAGCTGGTTGTGACGCGGTGATATAAAAGCGTTAACCTTATACCAAAAGTCCAGACCCAAGATAATGTCGAACACATCCATAGGCGCAATGATGAAGTCGGTCAGCCCCGTCCAATCTCCTAAATCGATGGGGACTTTAGGAGCGAAGCCATGGACAGAAGTGGGGATGGAATTGACCGTCTTCAACATTGTGTTGCTGGCAACGTAAGTCAGGCCAAGCTCCTTGGCTTTCTGCTCTGTCACAAAGTTGTGAGTTGCACCGGTGTCCACATAATCCGCACGTCCTTGCCATTCAACTTGGCATTGACGAATAATGATTCGCGTGGCTTTATACTAGCCGGATGAGCAGCTAACGCAGCAAGTGAAATGTGATTGAACAACGCCATGTGATTAAACATACCAACAACAACATTCTTTCCTTTGTCCGTCCCGCTGTTCTGTCCACATTGCTCCCCGGACGAACCTCCGGTTTTCATCGCCGCCTTTTCTTGCTGCTTTTCGGCAGCCACCATGGCACTCAATTTACTAAGGGATGGACAGTAACGAGCAGCATGTGTCATTTCACCACAATTATAGCAACCTTAACGATGAGGAGTGCCCCTCTTTCGATCTTCATAGTTCTTGCGGGAATTAGAGGGTTGGTTACTGGTGTTACCTCTCGTGTCGCTGCCTCGGTTCGGTATTGGCCTTCCTTTGTTCCTGCTGTTGTCAACCTTGGGAGGAATATTTTTGCTCCTATTATCCCTCCCCTTCGCTACATCTGCCCGAAAATCGTTGAGCGATTATGCCACTACTATCGCTTCGTCCACGTCATGAACTTGACGCCTTTGGAGTTCTTGTTTGGCCCAGTTTTGAAGGCCATCCAAGAAGTAAAACAGCAAGTCATCACTTGTCAAGCTAGGAATTTGGAGTGTCAATTTCGTGAACTCCTTCACGTAGTCCCGAATAGAGGAAGTTTGTTTCAACTCCCTCAACCTCCGACGAGCCTCATGGACAACGTTTTGTGGGTAAAATTGACGCTTGAGTTCTTCCTTGAACTGCTCCCAGTCATCAATAAAGCAAACACCCCTGTCCATGTCTTCTTTCTTCCTCCTCCACCACAACATGGCCGTATCCGTCAAGTACATGGCATCCGTCCTGATTTTGGCAGCCTCACTTTGCATATTCACATGCTCAAAGTAGGCGTCCATCTGCCACAAGAAGTTTTCAACATCTTGAGCACTCCTTTCCCAATGAAATTCCTTGGGTTTGGGAGCCTCAATGCGTGTCTCATGCACCGTCACGGGAGCAACACCCCCCGTTTTAGCAGCCTCATCAACCTGCTGTTTCAGTGCCTCGAACTCTCTTTGAAGGGATGAGAGGGCCTCGGTGAGCTTGAGTTTGAGGTTGGTCAAACCCTCTTTGTGGACTTCCTCAAGCTCCACCAAGTTATTCTTCACATAATATAACCCTTCAAGAGCTACAGCTTCGAGATAACTGAAATTGTTCTCAACAACAAGAAACGTCTATTTAGGGCCGACCCTTCCCCCTCTTCCCCAGCAACTCTTCCACTAATAGAAGGGTTACAAGAAGGGTCTCTTACCTTACTCTTGTCACGTTTCTTGGTAGTTTCCCTCCGAACTTCCAGCTGCTTCTCTTAGCCAGCTTCTTAATTTCGTTTGGACTTAGACGTCATGCTTCACCAAAGCTCTGATACCACTTGTCATGGGGCTATTTTTCAACTTCGTGGGACAGTCTTGAAGGCTTGCAAAACCCTTCAAACACTCAGTCCAAACAGCCAAACGATCACCTGAAGGTGTCGCAACACGACGGCCAAAACAGCCAGCTAACACAGTTAAGTAAGGGGCCAAATCGGAAAGCAAGTTGGGAGGCAAATGCCAATTTTCAATATGTATTTCTTCAAGTGTACACAAGAGTTAAAACCTGCCTAAAACTATACAAAAGCCCCTTCTTAAATAAGGCAAAACGTGGGAAACAAAACCCCAAAAAAGAAAGCTATAAATGGAAACTGCCTTGGAACTTCAGCAGACTGCTTTATTGCTATAAAAGGAAACTGCCCCCATCAGTTCTGTCCCATCCTTGGGGGGCGTCCCTGCCTTGGAAAGATGAGCATTAAATGCTCATCTTATCCTTCAAGCAACACCCCATGGCTGATTCTGAAAAGTGGCAAGTTCTCTTGACCGTTGGTCTGAAGGTTGGCATGTTTCTTTGACTCTCCGTATCGCGGTTTGCCTCGATCGCGTTTCCGAAGGTGCTGAAATCGCTGGACTTTAATGTACCGCCTTGCGGGCGGTACACCAATCCTAATTAGACTCTAAACTCTATAACAATTAAAATTTGCACACGTTAATTGTATCACATTGTTAAACTTATTCCTCATCTTTAACTTTCTTTATCTTCAAGACCATGTCTTTATTTTTAAGAAATAAATAGATTAAAAAGTGGTGACTGACCTTCAACATGAAACATTTTACCCTTTTAGGAAATACTCTACTATATCTTTAGCCTGACATTAGGTAAAACAAATAAACACGGGTAGATTTGTTAGATTTTATTTATCCTGATATTTTATCATAATAAGTTTTCCTTTTAGAGAAGTGTTTTAATATTTTAGTAGTCCTTTTTTTATTGGAAAGATTTTAGGACTTTATAAATATAGATTTGTTCCTTCTAACTTAATCAACATTCACAATGTAGTTTTAGGGGCTCTAAGAGTTTCGGTTTGGGGGGGGGGGGGTTTNACAAGTTTGATACGTTATCGCTTGTGTGAACCTCACATGTATTTCGAGTAATCAATTGGTTGAGGTTATTTCTCTCATATTTGTAGTCAATATGGGCTAGCCCACCCCATCCGGGCTAAACCATACAAGCTTTGATATTTTACGGGTCAGGCCGGGCTAGCCCATTTTTGGCGTGGGCCAGAAAATGATCGGCCCAACCCACTAGTACGTGGGCTACAGGCTTGACGGGCCAGCTCACTTTTTTAAAAAAATTATATTTTTTTATAATTATTAAATTAAATTTTAAATTATAATTTAAAATATTATCATAAATATAGACAAAACAATATTACATGATGTTAATGTTAGTACTTGTTAATCAAATCAAAATAAAATTATTTTTATAATATTTATTAGGGATAATTTCAAAGACCTCCATGTTTCGCTTTATAACACTCACCTCCCCTTTGGTTTACGATATTACGTTTACCTCCCTTATTTTCATTTACTTGTAACCATTGTTTAAACCTATTTAAAATAAATATAAATTAATATAGATTTGACAATTTTACTCTTTTTTATATATATTTCTTCTTATTAATAAATATTATATAAAAAATAACTCATTTGACAAATACTTTTAAAATAAATTAACACAAAGACTTGTTTTTTTAATCCAACAAAGATCAAAGTTTTCAACTAAGCGGACCCACATTTTCACCAAATATTAACTCTTTATCTCTATTTCACCTTTACCAATTCACGTAAATTTTTTTCCCACAATAAGCCATCATTTTCCGGCAACAAT
>NC_028638.1:18676460-18688960 GCF_001406875.1 Solanum pennellii | reverse complement strand
CCTCTTTTCACACTTCGAATATGCCTTGTGAGAATTGAAAAATCAAAATGGATCACTTAAAATTTAATAAAATTTATATTTGTGAAATTAACGTCAATAATAAGATATTGGTGTTGAATTTTATGTACTACTAAAAGGCTGGTGAAATGGAAGTAGTGGACAGAGTTGCAGATGAAGAAGAAAATTAAGATGAAGGAAGATGTGATGCTTCAATGGAGAAGAATGTGCCGAAAATGAAGATGAAGGAAGATGTGATGTTTCAACGGAGAAGAATGTGCCGCCTTGAAAGGAGCTACATTAATTTCAGTATTTTCGAAAGTAGGGAAGATTTATATTGCATCTCAACGGGTCTCAAATGACGTGCCAATTATATTACCAGTCTTGGGAGATATTTTAGAGATCCTTGGTGAGCAATTAATGACCCTTACTAGCAGCCAAAACGGATTTCGAGAGGATACAAGGCTGATTTGTGAAAGGGATAGTTTGCCATTTATGGAAATAAAACACGTTTTCTCATTTACTTTTAGACTTTTGCAAAGATAACCTTTTTAGCCTTTTTTACTTGGGACCTATTTCGTTTTTAGGCTTTATTTACATATTGCATGTCTTTTTATGTAGTTCCCTTGTATGAAGAACACTTAGAGAAATACAAAAGAAAATTGACACTTGCCTCCCAAACTTACTCTCTTATTTGTCTTCTAGTTTGTTGTTTGTGTGTGGATTGTTTTAGACGTTATTGTTGTTGCACTTTAGTGCTTATTTGTGTTAGGATTGAGCTTATGAGGAGCTATGCAAGCCCTCATCTGTTGTCCCATGATACCTAAGAAAATAGGCCCGTGACAAGTGATATTAGAGCCTCGGTTTGAGCATGACATTAAAGTTGCAATGCAACGAAGAAGCTATTAATGAGAAGGAGCACGAGATTCGAAAAGATGCTGCCAAGAAACGTGATAAAAGTAAGATAAGAGACTCTTCTTATAACCCACATGTTTGTGGTAGAATCCATGGGGAAGGATGGGAAGGTTCTGATACTAGCCAACTCAACGAGAAAATCATCGGAGTTGAGGCTGGTTTGTCGTCTTTGTATAGACGACTTGTTTTTGTTGAGAAAAACTTTAGTTCTCTTGAAACAGTGGCTTTTGAGGGCCTTGATGAGCTGAAAAGTAAAATTATTGATCTTGAGGAAGTGAACAAGGAAAGCCTGACCAACCCTTGAGTCAAGCCCACCAATGCTCTCTCATCTCTTCATAGAGAGTTTGAGACTTTGAAAAGGAAGGTTGATGAGATTGCCGGTGCAGGAGTTGCTGGTCCCATTTTGCAAGACACATATTGAGACTCCTAAATTAAAGGAGTTTCGTGGTGAAAGGAATGCCTAAGCGATTGAGAATTTCTTGTGGCAAATGGAGCTTATTTCAAGCATGTGAACATTACTAGTGAGGCTTCCAAGAATCGGACAATAACTATGTATTTGAGTGACACCGCCATGTTGTGGTAGTGGAGAAAAAAGGTAGACATGGAGAGAGGGGTATGTTGCATTGATGATTGGGGCAGTTCAAGGAGGATTTGAAGCGATAATTTTATCCTCAAAACGTAGAAAATGAGGCTCGTCCGAGGTTGAGGGAATTGAAGTAAACTTTCTCCATTTGTGACTATGTGAAAGAGTTCTCAAAACTCACTATTCAAATTTTGAGTTTGACCAGCGAGGACTTGTTGTTTTACTTCTTGGATGGTCTCCAAAATTGGGCAAAACAAGAACTTCTAAGGCGGCAAGTCAATAATGTTGATGAGGCAATTGTAGTGGCTGAATTGCTGACTAATTTTTGTGCCGATGCAAAAAAGAGGAGGGACAATCAGAGATAATATGTTCCTTCCAAAGTGGATAACAATCGTATCAAAGGTGATCTTGTTACTAACCAAGGCATCTATGCGAACAATCGTAACTCGCCTTCTAATTTTTGCAAAAACTATGAGGATCATAAGAAAGACATTCCACATCGTGAGTGCTATTATATTTGTGGTGAGACTACTCACGCTGCTTGTTATTGTCCATTGTTGAGTAAGTTAAATGCTATGGCAATAAGAGAAGGCTGTAACTCAAACTGAAGGACCATTTGGGAAGCATGATAGATAGGCTGGTGGGAAGGAAAAGGGGAAGAACGTGGTTGTTAGTTTGTTTAATCATACGACGTTGTTTAATCACATGACATTTGCAGCATTGGCTGCCGATCGGGTTCAAGGAAGGTCGCGCAAATCACTATTCTTTAATGTCAAATTGAGTGTCAAAGGCGTTCAAATTATGGTGGACACTGGTGCAACACATAACTTTGTAACAGAGGAAAGGGCCAAGGACCTTTGTTTGAATTATGTTGTGTGCGATACATTGTTGAAAACCGCTAACGCCCTACCCACTACTGTCCATGATTTTTCTCCTAAAGTCCCCATTGATTTAGGAGGATGGAAGAGGTTAATGCGTTTATTTTGCCCCGTCTCTATAATCTTCACATTAGCGATGACAGAGATTCTTTTTTGGTACCCCTTATTTGGATACCACAAAACAGAATGCACTTGTCTGCTAGCTGCCCTTCTCGAAGGTGTCAGAGACTCAGTTGAGGCAGTATCTTTGCCTTCTAGTATGGAGCATGTCCTTTTTAATAATAAGGACTTAATGCTGGAAGAACAACACCCAACGATTGCCACCACGAAGGGAAGTTGATTACCAAATTGAATTGGTTTTCTGGGTAAAGCCACATGCCATGATGCCTTATCATATGACGTTCTTGGAATTGAAGGAACTTAGAAAGCAACTTAAAGAGCTGCTTGATCCTGGACACATTAGGCCATCTAAGGCGCCATTTGGTGCGCCTGTTTTGTCTCAAAAGAAAAAGGAAAAGGCATTGCGTTTGTTATTGATAACCAAGCCCTCAATAAGGTCACGTTTAAGAAAAAGTATCTTATTCCTTTGATCGCTCATTTATTTGATCGATCGGGGCAGGCCAAAGTGTTCATAAAGATGGACTTGAGTAAGGGTTATTACCAAGTCCATATGCGAAGGTGATTAGCCAAAGACGACTTGTGTTACTCGTTATGGAGACTTTGAGTGGTTGGTCATGCCTTTTGGTTTGACAAATGCTCAATCAACGTTTTGCACGTTGATGAACAAGTTGTTCCATCACTTTTTGGATCAGTTTTTTAGTTATTTATTTGGACGATATTGTCGTTTATAGCAATAACATTGTGGAACATGTTGTCACTAGTGTAAAGTGTTCAAAGTCTCGCGTGATAATGATTTGTGTGTGAAGCGAGAAAAGTGCAGCTTCACACAACCCACTGCCCAGTTCCTTGAACACACTATTATTCATGGTTTAATAAGATGTATACTGACAAAGTGGAGGCAATTTGGGACTGGGTGACTCCAATAAAGTTACCCGAGTTATGATCCGTTCTTAGCCTCGCCAATTATTATTGGCGCTTCATATTTGACTATTACTGCTCCACTCATCGACTTGTTGAAAAAGAGTGATGAGTGGGAGTGGACTAATTTGTGTCAATTTGGCTTTGAAACACTTAAGGCAGCCATTATCGATGAGTCGGTTTTGGCTGCCCGATTTCACTAAGGCTTTTGAAATTTGTAACGACGCATCTGATTTGGCTATTGGTGACTTCCTTATGCAAGAGGGCCACCGATATCGTTTGAGATTGAAAATTGAATGAGCTGAAAGGCGATTCAACAGATGAAATGGAGTAATGACTGTAGTCCATAGTCTAAGGACTTGAAGTCATTATGTATTGGGTGATCACTTTGTTGTTAAGACAGATAAAGTAGCGACAACTTATTTTGTCCCAAAAGAAGTTGACTGCCAAGCAAGCACGTTGGCAAGACTTCTTGGCTGAATTTGATTTCATGTTTTAGTACAAGCTAGGGAAGACTAATGTTATAGCCGATGCGCTTAGTCTTAAAGCTGCCTTGGCAGCGATTATTAGTTCAACTTGCAGAAGTGTTGTTGATGGTATTAAAGAGGGCATGTGGCATGACCCCGTGGTAAAGTAGCTTCACGTTTTGGCCCAACAAGGCAAGGCCAAGAATTTTCGGGAGGAGAATGGGTTGTTGTACACTACAGGCAGACGTGTGTGTATTTCGAGGTGGAATAACCTTAGGTGTACTTTGATTAAAGAGGGTCACGATACTACAAGGACTGGTCACCCAGACTTTGGCATTATTTGAGTACTCTTATTATTGGCATGGAATGCGAGATGACGTTGAAGTCTAAGTGAGTACTTGCCTCTTTTGTCAACAAAATAAAGTTGAAATGAAGGCGTCAGACGAACTGCTAGATTAGCATTTTCAGGGACTTGAACTTGCTAATTGTTCTGGTTGGTCATAGGGCCATCATCTGAATGACATTTCAGAATTCTACATTTGAGACCTCTTGATCTGAGATTGGAGGAGCTGCATTTGCATTCTGGCAGTCACATTCTTGGCGTTAGCTCTACGAGTAGGCATGATCACTGTTAGATTTGGAATTAGATAATGCTTTACGCACAGTAAGTGTAACAAGAAAATGAAGATTTTTCCTAAAACACTTTGTAGCCTTTTTCTTATTAGATGTGGTGCACTTTACACCCATGAAAAAGACCCTATATAGTGCGACATTTCAGACATCCTAACACACTTAAACCTAGTGCTCTGATACCAAGTTTGTCATGTCCTGAGCTACCCCAAGACGTGGACATGAGACCAAGCATCAGAAGTGACCCCAAGCTAACCATGGTGGCATAATCATTAGCATACTAAAGATAAACTAAGTCATAAAACTATACTGAAGCTAAATAATAATGAAATGAAAATGATGGGGAATATCCATATAGTATCTAAATATATGAAATATATGAGTTTGAATACAAAAGAGAATTCATACTCTAATACTAAATTTGAACTAACTATGTTTGAAATATGCCTTTAAACTGACCAGAAATATTGGGACATGTTCTAACTAGATCTAGCAAAACTGAAACTAAAGCTAAAAGTGATAAAGATAAACATGGCACTAGTCCTCGAAGAATGAGGACTCACCACTGATATTGTTGAATTAAAGATCGGGAATAATTATAAGTGTGATCAGGATGTTGAGAACCTGAACCTACATCACGAGAAGATGTAGCGCAATGTATGCGTTAGTACTTGAAGGGTAGTGAGCATGAGCGATAGAATAAAGTTGAAATAATATATAATTAAACAAAGCAAATGAGCAATGATGGATCTAAACCCTGATTTAGATTCTAGATACTAAGCTAAATGAATATAATGACCAAATTTATAACATGCTGAGACTAAATACTGACTGTACTGTAAATGTGGTCAATGCAATCAAATCTTTCTGAATTGTGGGGGATACTAATAACCGATAATGAAACTATATGAGCTAAATATGGAGTTCAATGTATATGCCTCATCGAGAGGACCCAATACACATGGCCAAAAGTGTAGAAGCATGCTGGGTGATAACTAAAATGATGTTCACTGAAAGGACTTAACAACCTACGTGACTAGTAGTTTGGGACTATATGGGTGAATGACCCTAGTCCAACTCGGTATTGTGCTGCTCCTAATGGATTAAGTGGTTAACACATTATGGCTGAATTATGTAATATGATAGCTCAAAACTTACATGGAAACTAAGAATGCACATTAATAACTAATAATGAAACATTCAAGACTGAGTCACGTATATGTGAAATACTGAAATATATAACCCAACATGTGTAATTCAACAACTAAAAGAAAAACATAGCTAGGGTTCTAAAATTCATGCAAGAAACCAAGTAATAATATGATAATCTGATTTGGAACATATAAATAACTGATTTATGATATTCTGTTGAAGTTTTGGAAAAACTTACGTTTAGTTGATAATAGGAATCGAGAATGTGACTGAAATCTAGAAACCTAATGGGTGATAGGAACAAACTAGTGAAATCTCACATACCTGGCGAAGAATTCCATAGAGAAATCTTTTGATTTTAGGCTTGGAACTAATAGAATCTTGTTGCGTTCTTGAATTAGGGTTTTGTTGCCTTTTTCTTCTCTCTAGGTTTTAATTTTCTACGTTTTATTCAAAGTTTTGACTTAGGTAAGTTCTAGTTATCTATCTAGGCTAAAACTAACCAAAACCACATAGTTTAGGGTTAAACTGATGTAGTTTAGGGGTCCAATGAAATAGAAAAATACCAAAAGACCCCTGGCTTAAAGACTGGCTGACCACGGGCCCTACCAGGGACCATGTGAAGGTTCACGGACCGTAAAGGCTCCTGTGATCTTCACTTGGTCCGGTAGTTTAAGCCTCCTGGATCACGGACCCTCTCACAGACCGTGTGAAGGATCACAAACCGTGAAGGTGTCCCTGGTGTTCAATTGGGCTAGGGAGTCTAAGGAGATGGCTAAGGGGGCTAGGTTAGGCTTCCACATATGCCTCCACGATCCGTCTTTAGGACCACGGACAGTAAAGGTCCCCATGGTCCTTACTTAGGCGAGGGGTGTCTGAGGCTAGTTTTGGGGGCCTACTGGTTTGACTCGACGGGCATCACCACGACCCGTCATCAAGATCACAAACTGTGAAAGCGCTTGTGGTCTGAAATCTAGGCCTAGTGACTTCCAAGTCATGACCATAGGCAGGTCAACAGATCGTGGACCCTACCATGGTGTCGTGGTTCATTGCATCAAGTTGGTTTTTGTAATTTTTTTCTGGGTCTAGTTTTTGAGGTGTTTCAAACGAGGCGCAAGATGCTAATCCGGTTACCTGCGTTTGCATCATAAGATGATGCAAGCCAATTGGAATCAATACATTGAATTTACGGGTATGCGAGTTTGAATGTTAAACATAACATAGGCCTGGAAAGAATTTGAGAGAAATACTTACTTGGCTTTACTCAACTCATGGATAACGCAACTCAATATAAAGCAATAAAACACATGCAATATGTGGAAAGATTTTAAAACAATAGAAAACAACTTAGTTCATCAAAGAAAATGCAATAACAAACTCATCTTTACTCATATAATAAATATAGTTTATGTGGAAGTTTCTCTAACCGACAACCACTACTATGAGCCTAAGTGGTGATACAACACTTACCCACGTTGTCAGAACTATCCTATAATTTGACGTCGTATAGAACACCTTAACTACTAGTCTATACTACAAAGCACTTAAGGATTCATCTAAAAAGTATGATCCTTTATTACCCATGATGATTACATGGTTTATGGCGACGTGAGTTATCTAAACTCAAACTCGTTCCCACATCTGTGCTCAATACTACTCCAATATACTCAGCTCATATGTTTAAAAACAAAACTTGTTTCTTTTGTTTGAGATAATTACTCACAACTTAGCTTAAAATATCTTTTCAAAGCTCTTTTGAAATTGATGTTCCTTTCTTGCTCAAATGCGAAAATATTTACAGAGCATCAAGGTTTCATTTCTTCTTTAAATGTGAAAACATTTTAGTCTTTGGGAATACATAGTCCTGATATACTCTTTTGAGGAAATGAACTTCAAAATTTAATTTTTACTCAACTCAAAACTCAAGTCTTAAACAAAGGTAAAACATTTGTAAAAGACTTTTGGAAGACTCTATGAACTCTTTTTGACTTGGCTCTTAATTTCTATTGAGTTGACTCTTAACTTTCCTTAAATTGAATTATGGGTTCAAGGATTGTGATTTGTGATAGGAATATATCATGTTGTTTAGTAGTGTTTTTAGATAGTTAAACATGAAAAAAGATCAAAAAATCACTGTGTGGAAGCAAGTCTGCTATGCGGAGATGCATTTTAAATTTTGGTCGGAAAAATAATTTTAAAGGCAGAACGGTCCGTGACAGCTTCTCTCCAAGAAGAAATTTTTCCCAAATATGAGGAGCTGGTCCGCGATGCTGACCTAGTGCCCAACTTCGTCTTACTTTTTCCTTCTTCATTTTCTAGCTCCGATTAGCCTAAACTCGACTATTTTTCTCAAATTCTCTTTAGATTCAGATACCCAACACGTGTAAACAAGAATATAAATTAAAAAAAACTCAAGTAAATGACATTATAACCTCAAGGAACTCCTTAATCTCAACCTAACTCAAGAACGAAGGTCAATTTCAAGAACACCATTCAAGATTCATCAACTTTCAACTTTCTAGAACGAATTTCGCTGAAATAAAAGTGATTGAAACATGGGTGGACGAACCCAACGCTATTAAAGACTCACATACCTTGTAGGTATCACCCGTTGACGAAATTCACAATCTTAGATTTGAGAATTTGACGATTCTTGCTTCTTCTCCTTTTTTTTTTCTATTCCTTTCTCTTCTCTCAAGACCCTTACTCTATTCCAAAAGCTAAACTGACCAAGTTCAGTTTAGACCCCAATTAAACTCCTAAAAAAGAAGTAAAATAATAGGTATGGAAAAGACTGTAACGCCCTTCAAAAATCCAGTTTAGACTTTCCTTATTCAAACAATCTAACTTTTAATAGGCATATCTCACTCATACAAACTTGAAATCGCGCAAATTTGGCGGTGTTGGAAGGATAATTCTAAAATCTTTCTAAGGTATCTGTAAACAAACCTAAATCATTTTGAGCTAGAAAGGTCGTCTGAAGTTGACCAAAAACTCAACTTAACATACTTAACAAATTTTCCATATTTTCATATTCTCTCCAAAATGACTATTTCCAATTAATTTTTTTTTAGTTCTTTCAATTAGCGAGATGTTATATTCAATGTAAGTCTTTCTCTAAGAATTTTATTCTTTCCAACTCAAATTCCTCCATACAATTATGAATCACTAATGAAAATCATAATTCTTGGCCATAGGGTTTCAAGAACTAATTCAAGAAATCTCAAAAAAGGTTTTCTAGGTTTTTCTCCTTCAAGCTAGGGTTTCAAGACTTCTAATCAAGTTATTTTTTCAAGACTCTTCAAGAACATTATTCTTCCAGGTATGTAAGGGTATCATAGTGTTTGACTAGTTCATTTTTTCGCCCTACATCTACTTTCAAATCAGTAAAAGAGAAATTCAAGATTCTACCCATAGATATAAGTATTCTTGCGATGAGTTGATTTAGTTCTGGAGTTCCTATTTCTTTTGAAATTCTATTCCTAATTATTGAATTTCTATATGTTATACATTAAGATTATTGAGTTAATTCTTTCATGTCTATATTTCAAATGAACACCATGAATTGAGTATTCTTGAGATGATTAGTTTCCTTGAGTTCTTTAATTTGAGTACTGAGTTTTTATATTGTTATTAAGACCTTGAGTTGAGTTCATGTCCATAATTCTGCATGAACACTATCAATTGAGTTATAAATTTTGAGAAACTTTTTAAAGCCAACATTTGAGTTTTAAACTGAGTTTTTGAGAAAATAGAGATGAATTTAGAGAAAGAGTTTTTAAAATATGCTAAGTATGAAAATCTAGTATGCCATCAATGTTTATGCAGTATTACTTTCTGAGTGATCAATGATCAAAATATGATTTTGATATATTTTTGAAAAAGAGTTCACTAAAAACATGATTAGTATGACAATCGAGTATGCCATCAATGTATGAGTAGTATGGTATCTAGATATACTATCAATGCTTATATAGTATGACTTACTGAGTCATAAATGATCATACTATCATATGTTATTAAAATGTTTTGAGTAAGAGTTTTCAAGTATGAGTTGAGTAAGAGTATAAGGGGACTATTATTCCCAGACGTATCAAACTTTACATTGATAAACGAGAAACTGAGATTTCTAAATGATCTATGAGTTTAAAAGATATTTTAAGAGAAGTTACTTTTTTTAGAGACTAGTTTGAACAATCATCTTAAACCAGAGGAAGAGTTTGTTCTTAAACATATGAGCATGAATATATATTATTGAGAGTAGTATTGAACATCGATATGGGGATGAGTTCAGACAAGTCAAATCCTCATAAATTATGTATGTCAACATGGGTAAAGGGTCATACTTTTTAGATGATTCCTTATTGTATTTAAGCGTAGCTTGGTGGACTCACTTAGTTGAAGATGTTCTGTACATCGACAAGGTATAAGACAATTTTGACAGCGTTAGTGAGATCCTATATCATCATGTAACTCATAGTGATGGTTGTCTATTGGATAATCTCTGATAGAGTTAAAGTGTATTTTAATATATTACTTATTATGTTGAGTTCATTGACGAGAAAGTACTTTGTGAAACTTTAAATGATTTAACTCATTTAGTTCTTTACATTCAGCTTGAGTACATTGTTATCTATTCCAGTCCTCTCATTCAGTTATTTTTTATACAATTATATTACATACTCGTACATTCAATATAACGTACTGATGTCTTTCGACCTGCATTTTTTAGTGATGAAAATACAAGTTATTAGGATCCTCAACAAGATTTTGTTACTTCATTGACTCGTCTACTTATGAGTAAGACCTCCTTGCTGAATTTCAGTTTTATGAGTTGCTAGTAGTAGTTCTTTTGAGGAGTCGTGGGTTTTGTCGCGATATTTATCTTTGTATAGTAGAGGCTTCATAGATAGATAGTTTTGAAGAGTCCTTCAGTTTCAAATATTTTATTCAAAATTTATGTTTCATACTCATATATTCAGCAAAGTTTTGAGATTCAGTAAATTATTTTTAAACGTTTATTTCAATTTAATGCTTATGTGTGCTTGAGTTAGTCTTCCGCTTGTAGTCAGCCAGGATGAGGGTTCGCTTGTGGACCAACAATGATCTGGAGTGTCGGCCACGCCCAGGGTGTAGACTTGGGTCATGACATAAGAGTTCTTGTATCTAATGTAGCACATGTATCTAAGTTAAGACTATATGTATCTATGAGAAAATATATTTTATGCTAAAAAAAACAGGAAGATATTCGAAATTTTTGATTTCTTTGGAGAAAAATTTCAGAAATTTAGGGAAGAACATGTGATTTGCTCCTAGATTAATACGTTTTTCAGTTATATTTCATATTTAGATACACATAATTAGATGAATTTTCTTAGTATGTATCTGAGATACATGTATCAACATACACCATATACATATATCTGGAGACCGAAATATGATAAGAATTATGCTTTTAAAAATTTCACGGAAAGACAAGTAATTAGCACAACTTGTGTTGTTTTCTCAAAAGTTTATACATATACACATTGTCAACTTTTCTATAATTGTAATTCGTTATAATGACATATCATTATGATCATCTAATTTTCTACAGAATCAGATTTTCATGTTATATATTTTATATATATATATATAACAAGCTACCTATAACTACAATGACATTCATTATAGCATCACACTCTTTGTAAAATTGCCCCTTTATAACAGTCATCCTCAACTATTTTAAATAATATTTTGTAAATAATATACTGTGTAAAATAAAATATTAAAATATTTACGATAATCATCATTTATGTTATGCACATAGTAAATTACAAGTACAAATATCTAAAAGGAAAAAAAGTTATATTTAAATGATTCGCAATCAGTCATAGGTTCACGAGGAAAGACTACATGTTTGCCCTTTTTACGTTCATACTTCTCCTATTATTTTGATTAAATTAGTAAACAAATACATTATTTCTTCTTGATACACAAAACCATTAAACTAATCAAGGAGAACAACATACACATCATTGTCAACATGTATGCTTCTCCATAATTATTGAATTATGGGGGTAATTATGTCATTGAATTAATATCTTTTTCTCTATATTAATTTATTTATCATCTTAACAAATTATGACAAGTTAACTATTTTCATTTCATACCGTTTTAATCATTAAACAACAATATAAAGTAATGATAGTCGAATTTAAATTTTCAAAATATAATTAAAAAAGTTAATTTAATAAAATGAACTCCTGATAAAATTGACTTGTCTTATGAAATTAAACTAGTATAATCTTTTTGCGTAAATAATTTTGATAAAGTAAAATGAAGTTAGAGTGATGGAGAGGATGTAGTACTCGACTACTTTACCTACAACATTTTCTACTCTTACTTTTAATGCAAAGAAAATAGAGAGCCTGAAAAACATTAACTGATTACAGAATGCTTACCACTAAGTGGTCCATTGATCAAGCAGGGGAAGAAAGAGGTCTATACCCATTGCCATAGCTAAAAGTGTTTTCTTTACGATTTGATTGAGACTAAAATCAAAAATTAAAACTTTTAGAAATTTCATCCCTAATGAACTAGAAGTGGAGCAAACACTATTAATCTTTTGCTTAAGAGTAGAACTTGAAAAAAGATATATAGAATAACTTAATCAAATAGCTTTGATGTTAAAAAAATTCAATCTCAACTATAAAAAGGGGTAAATCTATTCATTGTCGTCGGGGTATCATGTCACCCAGTGATCTCCGTTAAAATTATGTTTATATATGTACATAAGTATTGAATATTAGACAAATATTAAACTTGTTATCCACAACACAATATATGGGGGGGGGGGGG
>NC_028638.1:18670901-18675915 GCF_001406875.1 Solanum pennellii | reverse complement strand
GGGGGGGTTGCACTCTGTGTTACTCATTTATGCTACATTTTTTAAAATTTAAAATAGGTTCTCGATAAGGATTCGAACCCACATATGTCACTGCAATTTGTTGACTTATTGTTTTCTTTCTATTTTAGCATAATACAGTTTTCATCTCAATTTATGTGACATACTTTTTTTTTTAGACTATCACAAAAAATGTTACTTTTCTATATTAGAAAAACTTTAATTTATAATTCTCATTTTGCTCTTAATAAGATGATTTATAATCACACAAATGATTAAGGTTTGCTTTAAACCTTCTCCTTCAAAATTATCTTCTTTTTTTTTGGTCAAAATTTTGGAAACAAGACGCTGAATTTTCCTTTTTTTTCCTATCTAAATCATTTTAATGCATGTGAAAAATTGTTTAGACTATGATAATTTAAATTTTATCGAAAATGTAAATTTACAAAAAAAAATACATGTTTTCATTAAAAGACGACACTAAAATTTTATATGATTTCGTTGGTCTTCTTAGATATTTATTGTTGTGAGTCAAAATTTTAACGTAAGACTTCGTTTCTATTAATGAAATTATGTATGTGAATCTTTTAGCCACTTTTTATTAAGCATGTTACATAGAGTTTGAAATATGAATAGATATAAATAATTATGTCATCATTGAGTATATTTAGAATATGAAAATTTACCGAGTTTAATTATAGGGGATATTGTTGGATTTTTTTCCCCTCATTTTGAACTTGTTTTATTAAAAAAAATGTAGTCTTCCAAATATTGGAACATTTTCCTCCCTACAAGTGTACCAATTACACAAATCAAAGAAAGGTTGAATTGTGCAACGGGTACCTCAAAACTTGACATTTTAACTTTTTCCAAATGCATATCCACATTTCTGAGGATAACACAATCCAGTAATATCTTGGTCCCCCTCCTGGTTTTTAATCCAGCTACAATTGATTAACATCAGCATTGGGAGAAATATATGCAAAAACAAGCAACTCATACTAATTTCAAGTGCAATAGAGCAGCTCACCAGACGAAAACGCCAACCAGAGAAATACAGACAATGCAAGGTAAACTGCCTCAAGCAGCAACAGTTATTATTTCATTTCCCATGCAACATGAACAATTTGTATGTCAACTAGCAATACAATGTGTCATCTAACTGCTTGCTAAGTTCAGTTGACAACAATCAACAATCACAAACAAATGCAACAATTAAAATTTCCTATTTAGTAGACTTCAACATGCCATTGCTTGTTCTTTTTGAGTTGTGAAAGCTTCTGCTCCCAGCTCTCACCTCTCTCTTCAGCAACCCTCTTCAGGGTATCCTGGATGCCGGGCATCATACCCTTCAACCCGCAGAAATAGATGTGGGCCCCTTCATCCAGAAGTTTGAAGATCTCATCACTGTATTCCTCAATTTTATCCTGAACATACATCTTCCCCCCTTTATTGTTCTTTTGTTCTCGGCTAAGAGCACGGTCATATCTGAAATTGCCTGGGTAGTCATTGAGATACTTGGTGAACTCATCGTCGTATAGAAGGCTGTCAGTGTTTGCGACCCCAAGGAAAAGCCAAGCAAGGCCATTAAACTTCATTGGAACTGACTCCATGAACATACGACGAAGGTAGCCTCTGAAGGGAGCCACACCAGTACCAGTTCCAATCATGATGTGTGTGGCATTAGGATTATTTTCAGGTAGAAGCATTATCTTACCAGAAGGACCTGTGAAAACATCCAAAGGGCGATCAATAAAAAAAAATTGAATCTTGGAGTGTTTCACCAATGAATATGCAACCCACCAACAAATTATAAGAATCTAAGAGCCACATGAAATATCTTGTTTGATTGCAAAGCATCACCACACTTAATGCTCAGCAGGGTATCTTATTTATAAATTATAACATACTAACGAAGGCAAAATTTACTCTCTTTGTTAATAATTGTGAGGAAATCATTACATAATAGGCATTTAAGGAATCATCATATGATCAGATAGTCAAGGTAAAAGATTCAATGAGACAGTGACGGAACAAAGCACTAATGCACTTTTTGGAGAAAAAGTATGCACATCAGCCGGCAATTTGAAGCACACAAGGAAAAGGAAAATATCTTTAATCCGTTATGCTGTATAACCTAAAGGGTCAACTGGACAGTATAATTTCTGGCTGACAAGACCATGTTTAACAGTATGCTGCCTCAAAGATCATTTTCTTGTCCCTCTACTTAAGTGTTGGAAAAACTACTCATTAAGCCAAAATGCAAATGATGTGATCAGACATGACAAATTGAAATGCTATGTATGGAAGACGAGTAGTGTTGCCATGCAAAGTCTTTGAATAACATCTGTAAAAGGATTATTTGGATTTCACCTGTGATCTTCACTTTGTCACCAGGCTTCGCATTGCATAGGAAGTTGCTGCAAACACCATTTTTGGATGGGTCTTCTTTTCCTGTCTCAGGATCATAGTAGACAGCTCGTCTGACACACAAGCTAGCCGTTTTCCCATCAAAAGAGTCACCATATCTGGTGGATGCAATTGAATATAGACGAACATTGTGGGGACTCCCTGGTTTCTTCGGGTTTTCACCCTGAAAGAAGTTAAAAGTGAGACTCTGAAAGATCGGTGGTGTAGAAATTATACGAAGCTCATACTGAGGCTTGGTATAAAAAAGAAGGATAAAAGAATCATGATCACTTTTTTATAATTTTTGCATCGCAAAAGGAGGGGGGGTGGGGGGCTAAGGTTCAGACCAAATATAGTCGGACAGAAATAGTATCAATGACCAAAACATCTGGAACGCAGAAGCTAAAATACAAGCATGCCAGGGCTAAGATTGGAGGTATTGGGGCACCTTCCGTCTATTGGGATGTCAAAAGCGCGAAGTAGTAAAAATAGCAAGTGAATATTCATGGTAAATGTCCTATTAGTGGCAGCAATGAACATGGTTGTCCTTCAAACTGAGTACACCAAATGGAGATGTGTTTAGAGTAAAGAGGACACAAATTTTATTCAAAATGTTATACAACTGGTCCTGTATATTCAGCCCAAAACAAGAAAGCTTTTCAATGCAATAAATTAATTGGGAAAATAGAACCAGAACTTACAGGAGGAACGACACCATAACTTTGTCCTTCCCAGTAAGGAAGGTTGCCATCATGATCAATGACAATATGACAAGTCTCCCCAGGAGCTTTTGGGCCTACAATCCTTTCGACAGAGACAATTGTCGCTGTGTATGGCTCCTTGGGCTTGTAGATATTCAAGGGTGGTTCTGTTGCATCTTCAAGTGATAAAGGTGAAACTGAAACCTTGGCTTTGCTAGCATGTTGCACTGACATACAAACAATGTATTGGCTTCTGGATCGAGTCGCTTTTAGATCGATAGATGGCATAGAAATGCATGATTTATCACTGAATGTTAAGCTTGTAGCCTGTAACAATGAAATGCATATCAATTTGGGAATAAAAACATTAACTGCTATATAGTATTCTTTAGTTTAGTCAAATCACTATCAAACAGTCATTGAACTAGACAAAACATGTGATCGTTTAGATCAGGAAACACATGTTCAATTAGGTGTGGACATATCAACCGATGTAAGTAGCTATCCGCCTATCACATCCTACTTTATATTTCTTTCCTCATTAAGTATATTATCAGTTCCTAATATCCTTCGACTCACATGATTTATTATTCTTTATTCATTTTACGGTTTAGTTCATCTCTCTGGTTTTGTTCCTTTTATTGTAATGCTTGCTGCCCATGTACTTCTATGGCTCACCTTGGCGCGTGTTGCATTGTCCATCAAATAATTATTTTACTGATGAAAATGGAAAACATGTTCTTAGAACAAAGATATATGCACTGGAAAGAGTTCTATCTCCCTAGGTTTGAATTCCTTCAGGAGATAACCAACCATCTTCCCTTTAAGATAGGGGTTAGGTTTTAACTTAGGAATCAAACAACTTTAATCCACAGCCATTATTGTCTTTCTACAATAATGGTATGGATTTGGTTGATGATCGGAGATTACAAAAGTATATCGACCGTCTATGATAATCAATGTTAGAACAAAGATATATGCACTAGAAGTAAGCAAGAAGAATCTAAAAACTGTTTGCCACCAGTAAAAGGATGTTTTCATGCTGATACATATACCAATACACATATTAGCAACAAAAGGACCGAGAATGAAAAACAAATGAGCTTACTAGGAAACATCTAAATGATCCGAGGTCACAAAGCAGACGTAAAATGTATAAGTTACTTATAAAGACAGAAACTTTAGGATATTTTCTCAAGTGATTCTTCACTTAACAGCTTAGAGATGGCCAAAAGTTATGGAACACATGACATCAGCATTTTTTCACTAATAAGGATACACAAGCTGATATCCACAAAAGAATTGAGTGAATATGTAGGAATCAGGTTACACCCTTGGAAATCACTAATGGATACCGAAACGCAGATCTAATATTCTTCATTTGTTTAAATACATATCCTCCCACCCCACCCGCATATGTACAGAATCCCTTTGATACACACCTGGAAAAGCTTTACACACCAATTCTCTTCCCAACCATAGCTTTTACACACCTCTTCAATGTTTGATCATATTTTCCCCACAAGTGTATGTCAAGCACCAACTGTTGCCATGACACATGTCATTAACTCAAGAAAATACTTAAACTTACAGTCCTATGCAACAATCTAAGGGGAAAATGTTCCTGTAACTATCAGTCTCTTTTCAACAACTTTTTCATCTCCTCTTCTATCCACCTTCAATTCTCAAGAAGCAAAACCCAAAATACCACAACCTTCCTAAATCTACAAACCCACAAGTAAAACCCATGGCTGGTTCTTGTAACGCCATTAACAGACACAAATAAAGTTCTCACACCAATTTCATCCAATGACAAACACACAAAGAGCATATTTTCATGCGCCATGTGTTGCTCGACGGATCATACTCCTTCACTGCTGCAGCCCTTGCACAACCCCCCCCCCCCC
>NC_028638.1:18659450-18670771 GCF_001406875.1 Solanum pennellii | reverse complement strand
CCCCCCCCGGCAATATAGGCTTTCACATCCACAACCTTCTGAGTGTACTTCTTCCTTGGAAAAATCAGCCCTTGTCTTGGACACCTTTTCCAGCTTCCTCTCTCTTCCAAAGCTTTGCAGAATTCAAACAAGTCAATTCAGTGTTGTCTAGCAAAGTGTTTGGATTAGTCCCTCGCTCATCTTTTTGGTAGGTCTAGTTTCTCATTAATTAGATCAAGCATTTACATTGACAAAAAACATACTGATGTTTTACACTATTGAGATTAATTTGGGAGCAAGAGCGGCATTTAAAAAAAAACTCTTGTCCGGTTTTGAAGCATCTTTTCACAAAGTCAAGATGCTCAACTTGTGTGCAATGAGGATGAAGGAGAAATGACGAGGAATTAAGAAGTTGGGAGTTGGGACCAACGGCAGCAAAGCAAAGGTAAAGAAGGAAGTGAAGAATGAGGTACCCGTGAGAGATATTCATGAAGAAGGTCATTTGGGAGGGTAGAAATTGTTGTTCCGGTGGTGAGTGAGATAGAGAAATTTAACTTTTACACATAACAAGTGTAAAACAATTTTAGAAAATGAAAAGGACTCAAAATAAATGAATAGATTTAAAAGTCGAACATGTAGCATCCATGAAAAACTTCTGACAAAAGAAATTTGCATTTACTCGCTTCTTTTGTGTGAAGAACATCCGAGTGCCATGTAGCTAAAATGGTGTGCATTATACATAATTTAGGAAAAGTTCAGTGGGTATAGCTTTTCCCATGAATTAGAGGTGTATCAAAGGGATTTCATTTCAAGTTGTGGGAGAGCAAACTATGTGTTAGGCCTTCTTCATACTATTAGACTTCGATTCAAGAGAAATGAGTAAGAAAGCAAGGTTCAGATACAGAAGGAATTAGTCATGAAACTCTCGATTACCATTACGGGACAGAAAAGGTCAGCATTCTAGGAGCATGGGGATCAAAATGAAGCATATCAGTTGTGATTCATTTAGATCTTTGGGAAGAGAGAACCATAGATATTATGAGCATGAAGACATAGCAACATTATTTAAGATACGATTGAGCAAGCCTGAATGTACAAGACACACAAGTTGTTTCAAATTTTCATTTCATTAAATCATTCAAAATTTAGCACATAGTCAGAAAACCAATTTTAATCAAGATGAATTGCATTTTGCATCACAAAAAGGGAAAAAAAGGGGGGAAGGCAAATTGACTGTCACACTCACCAATTGGACCACTCAACATGTAATTGAGCTCACTACACATTCAGATACCTTAAGTCCAACATCATACAATTATCCATCAAATATCTGAACAGTTTTGGGACATATCAAACTCAAATAACACAAGCTATGACAGTGACTGGTAGAAAATAACAAAATAACTTTTTTTTCCTCTTTTTGTTGAGAAAAAACAGATAAAACCCCTTTTTTTTTCCTGAGTGAGTTGATGTGTTAGGAATTAACAATAAATAAAGATATTGAAGAACCTTAGAGGTAGATCTTCGGAAAGAGGAATCCGTTTGGAGAGGAACAGCAACTGACACCTGCATTCATATGCATGCATACCTTGTTAAAAACCCTCTAAAACCCATGAGCTAACAACTAAAACAGGAGGAGATCCAGAATTTGAAGACAACATAGATAGACAAAAATGGAATCTTTTTGAAGTATTAGTGTAGTAGTTACCTGAGAGATAGCTGAATGAGCCATGATTTGATCAAATGACTGATTCTATCAATTTGTGTATAGGGAGAAAAACTCTGAAGGAAGAAAGATGGAGAAGGGTTTATATATTGAGGGGTTTTGTTGGGAAGAAGAAATGGGGAAGTTGGCCAGGCCAATAGGGGGAGGGATTGTAGAAGTGATGATCCTTTGGAGTTTGGCAAAGGACAAGATTGATGGCTTTTCACAGATCCATTTCAATTTTGTGAGCTCTTTAACTAAACACTAGTAGTATTATATTATTTTCTTCTTTTCAAAAGGTTCATTATTTTTAATTTTTAAAAATAGGAAAAAGTGTCATATTTGTCTTTATGTTCTGGTAAAAAAAAGTTATATTTTTTTGGCTTAAGTTATCGACAGACCCTTAAAGTGATCCGTATAGATATCCTAACTAAGACTGTTACCTATTAGATATTTTAATATTAAAGAGTATGTATCTATTGAACATAAAACGAAAACTTTATTTGAAATTGTTTTGTGCGTAATTCACGCGCATCGTCTTAAAACAATGACAAATAAAATTATACACTTGGCACATGGTCCCAGCCTAGCAATAAAATATAATTTTTCAATTTTAAAAAATAAAAAAAACTTTCCGGCCTTTATTTATTAATCACAAAAATATTTTTTTAAAAAATCTCCCCCACCCCCACCGAACCCTTTGACATTTGTTCTTCCTTTTACCCCGTGAACCCTGCAGCCACCATCAATTTCTCCATTGTTAACTAAAATAACAAAAATAAAAATCCCCCGCTCAAATTCATTCTTCTAGATCCGTTATTCTCCATTCGTTTTGAGATTTTTGTGAAAATAAATAAACGTCACTAAATTATTTTTGAAATTCGTGACGAAGAAAAATTGAAAGTATGTTGAATTTTTTAATATCATCTTTAATAAGTTTAATGAGTGGCGATGTTTGTTCAATCGGAGTGATCGAAATAGAAATGGACGAATATCGATCAACTTTTAACTCCAGTGTTCAAAAATTTTCTTCTTCTCACATATTAAATTAGCAATATCTTTTTACCAAAAATGAAGAAAAAAAAGAATGTAAAAAACGCTAAGAATTTAAAATCATTAGAATGGTGGAGGAAGAAGATGACCACTGGTGCATGGGTATGGGTGTGGGGGTGTGGTGGGGTCGGTATGAAGAGATTAATGTGGAACTAATATTATTTTTTAATCATTTAGTTAATGCATGTCAACAGTTAAAAAATAGGTATCATTTAACAAAAAATAAATAAAAAATAAAATTTTACTCTATTCACGCGTTAAGTAGCAGTGACATACACTTATTTCGGCACATCAGCGTTTTGTTTTTAATAGACAAATATTTTAAAGAATTAGGTGTTCAATAGGTATATGTCCTAGTTGAGGTGTCTAAGTGAATTATGCGGACAACTTTAAGGAGCTGTCGATGACTTAAGCCTATTTTTTTAATCTATCTATACATATTTATTCTTAAATTGTTAAGTCTCATGTCACCACTCCTATTATTTTCAATTTTCTCTGCTATCTATAACATCTACATAGATATAATTTTATTTCAATTAAAATTTAGTCTCAATATTCAACTCACCAATCATATCCAAAAAAAAAAAAACAGAATAAACAAGTAGAATATGTTTTTGTCGATCAATTTTAATTTTACTGAGGAAATTTTGAATCTTTCATGTGGATATTCATTAAGAAACTTTTTTTTTCTTTTGCATATTTGTTTAATTAAGCTACTCCCTCCGTTTAAAAAAGGAATGCTCTCCTTTTCTTTCTAGCCTGTTTCGAAAAAAATGACCTCTTTCTTATTTTGGTAACATTTTAATTTCATCTTTTCACGTGGCATGTTTAAGGACACATGATCAAAGGACAATTTTATACATTTGACATAACTTTAATTTAGGACCACAAAATTTAAATTTTTTTTTATTTACCTAAACTTTGAGCCAAGTCAAATCAGATCATTCTTTGTGAAATGAAGGGACTACTATTTTGTCTATGGTTCAAAAGCAGCATCAACTTCTTATGTCTTTGCTTTTTGTGTAATGTGATTGCAATGGAAGCAACAAACTCAGCATATGTAGAAAGATGGAGAAGTTTGCGCAAATTTTCATTTTCTGGCCTTGAGAGAGATTACTTATAGGAGTCATTGTTATACCCTTATAGATGCATCATAGTGAAATATGCTAGACAGAATGTGCAACGAAATTATATTATTCTGCAAAAAGTCATATGAAATAGAAGTTAGAAAAAATTTGTAACGATTCGGTCCGTTATTTTAGATAAACTTATGTTTTACTCTGTGATTGATTTCGAGTCTCCTATGTTTGAATTTTAAAAAGTTGATTTTGAACTTTGAGTTAAAAATTGAGACTTCGATAAGTTTGGAGTTTGACAAGCTAAGTTGTTAAGAAAGTGATTTTCGGTGTCTTTTGGGGTTTCAAGTGTTCGAATGGAATTCTAAAATTCCACGAAATCAAAAAATATGAAATTTGAATCGTGAGAGTTGTCAGTTTCTGATTTCGAGTCTTTTTGAGGATTTGAGGTCCTAAGTTGTGAAATTATGAAAATTTAGCCTTTGGGTTGACTTTGATAAGGGATTCGGGGACGATGATTTTAGGATTATGTGAGGTCTTGGTTGATTTTTTAGAGGTCCCGATCTTATTTTAACCTTTTAGATGTGAGTTAGTTTCTTGTGATTTTCACAGATTTCCGGTCAAGAAGACCTCGAATTCATGTTTTGACGAGTCTATTGATTCTGAAATGTCAAATATAATTGATTTGCATATGTGATTTTTGTATACGGGTTTTCGAATGAATCCTGAGGGTCCTTTTGATGATTTTTGAGTTGGCTGATTTTCTATGTTCTAGTGCAACCCTCCGTGTTCTCGGAGCTTGTGGCACGTTCGCAGAGAGGAGGGATGAGAACCCGCGTTTGCGGAGTCTTGACCGCGTTTGCAGAGTCTTGACCGCGTTCGTGGGAGGTCAAAACATTGACCTCCGCGTTCGCAGGTGACCAACCGTAGAGATCCAAGTCATTAAAACTCATGTTCGCGGGCAAGGATCTGCATTCGCGGAGGACCCCTAGCAGTGTTTAAATCGAAGTGCGGAACCACAGTGACCATTAATAGTCCGTAGATTGATCCAAGGACCATACTGCGGAACCGTAGAATGTGACTGCGAGGGTTCCAGTACCTGATTTGTGAAAAATTCTAAGTATGGAGCTATATAGAGGGATTGACAGACCGTACATCGATCTACGATACTACTGGTGTTCCGTCGTTTGCTTCAGAGAAGCTGCTGTTTGGAAGCTAAAATATTTTCTAAGTCCTCACGGAAAGGACTCATGGACCGTAGATCCATTGACAGTCGATGAGTCAGTCTTGTGGAACGAAGATACGTGCCTGAACAAACCTTATTTTTGTTTCCCTTTTAAATTTAGGACTTGTTTTCTATAAATAAGGTATGTAAACCTCATTTATGGTGTTAGACATTATTACTTTAGTTCTGCTTTTGACTTAGAAATTAATTTGCAACTTGAGCAATTTATTGATTTTCGTTTTTTTTTAAGATTGTGGTTTGCAATTCAAGTTGGATTTCTAGGTTTTTCTCATTCGTATTACGTAAGTTCATGATTCTTCCATCTAAAATTATAAGTTGTGTTCTTTCTAGTGTGTGTAACTAAATTCATAACTAGGATTGTGGGAACTATGAGCAAATAACGCAGTATGAATAGTAACTAAGTAATTTCCGAATAGTACTTTTGCACGCGTTGACAATTCTTTCGTCTAGAAGTCTTTTTGACGGTGGCCAACATTAGACTCGCCTTATTGCTATTTGCCGGACCAAAGAGATAGTTAATAAGAAAATAATTATCAACATATATTTAGTGTGATACTATCTAATAGAATTAATGTTGATTGGTGCGAGGATGAAAACTAAGTCATACATCGATGTGACGTCTAATATGAGGTAATGGTAAGGGTTAATAAATTATGCACACGTAGCCGGACCAAGGTGCAGGGTGAATTTCTCTTGATGCCGGACCAAGGATTTAGAGATATATAACTTATCGCTTTGCGTGTAATACACTAGGAAAGTATTGCTATTACTAGGATTACGAAGTTATGAGCTTATGGGTAAAACATACGCCATAGTTTCTTTCTCATCTTGATAACATCGAAGTTAGCTTTTGCTCATTGATAACTCATACAATTCTACGAATTTGTTACACATATCCCCCCTTTAGTTACTTGTTTTGGAACTACCTTGGCTAAACAAAGATAATTATAAATCGAGCTTAAGTCTAGACCATATACCTCGTGGGATTGACCCCAACCTACAAGTTGGGTTCTTTACTTGATAAAGATCGCTTATGCTTCTTTAGGAAGGTGTAATTTGAGCATATCACTCTTGTGAAAAGAAATGATCCAAAAATGATATCTTGAAGCTATCCCGAACTGTTGGAGATACATTCTCACCACGACCTTGTTCTCATATACATTTGTCAAATCATAGAGTTGATAAGAAGTAAATTCTACTTTCTAAGTTTTCTTAGAATGCAATCACCCTTGAGATTTTTTACTTCTCTTCAATAAAGTTCTAAGGATCTTTTCCACTTTGAATCATGTAAACACTAGCAGGTTCATTATGAGAAAATATTTAATCCTTGGCGCACCTAGATTATTCGTTACTTTTGGACAGTTAACGAATAGAAACTATAAGCTTTGGTAGATGTTCTTTTTGAATGATATTGACTTTCAAACCACCATTGATTAGTACGCAAGGGAGATATAGTTCTCGAATATCTCCTACAATTAACAAAGACCTATTATACAACTTAGATCCTACCAATAAGTCATCATCTATGAAGGAAATTGTAGCAAAATAAAAGGTAACATAATTCTTGTGTTATTGGTGTATTATGCTAGCCTTTGCTTTTCTTTGTTTTGTTTGTGTCATAAACATGTATCACACTAATTTGACTACCACGAAGGAATTTCTCTGATAAGAATTCATACAATGTAATAGGCTTTCAAATATTCTGCGATAAGAAATTCTTGTTCTTTTGACGAGTACAAGATTTATTGTTTTTTATGGTTGTACTTGACTCACATCACTTCGTATTATTCTTGTGGTAGGGAGTCGTATCCTAAGAATTGATTTATGTCTCCTCTTCCTATGAGTAAGCATAGTCCAATCATCATCTTCACTTTCTCTTTGGTTGTTGTCTATCTCTACTGAATCTTCCGGAGATATTTTTTTGAAGTCAACTTCAACAAGCATGAAACTCCGGAATTGCAAGAAAATGGTGTTTGACATAATTTTTGACCTTGGGCACTTATTTTGATTGGGTGTTACAATAGCATGACTTGCATCCACTATTTCATCCATGTCAATGATAATTTTCCCTTCACTTACTAACATCGTGATTTTCCCCTTTAAAATAAATCATTAACTTGTCGGATCGCTAATGACATGATGTAATTTACATTATTTAGGATCACTAACTTTTTTTAATTTCTTCAGGCCTCTTTGATTCATGGATATCAATGAAGTTTTAGCTAGCACTTAATCAAGGATCATAGGTGCATTTTAATCTAGAAATGGGTGAACGTTCACCTATATCTCCTTCAAGATTAGGCACTATTTCTCCTCTGTTAGATATTGAATTGGGTTTCCTCCTCTATCAGTTTTTTCTTGATGGTGACCTTTATAGAAGTTTCTGCACTACCATATATTCTTTATTTTGGATCTTTGAGGTCGTTCCTTTCCTGAACTCTTGTCAAATCAGTAAAAAAAGATGTATTTTCATGACTTGTGATGCTCAACTCCATGTCATGCCCTAATGTAGAAAGTTTTTCAAATTTTTCGTGATTTGATTCCTCGTAATATGTGTAGATCTGTTCTCTAATACATACCTTGAATGCACGCTTTCACATCAGATATTTCACAAAGGTGATCTTTGCAATCCAAACTCAATGCTTTCTAACAATTGATGTCATCCACAATAGGATTATTTTTTCTTTACTTAGTACCGGTCAACTCAATCATACTTACGATTCGCCGAGTACTACAAATATAGTTGAGAAATTCCTTCTCGAATTGCTCCCAAATATTAAGAAACTCATGTTTCGAACTGATATACTAGTTGAATGCATTTTCTTTCAGCAAATGAACCAACTATTTTAACAAAAGCACACCATGTGTTTCTGTATTGCTACAAGTTACAACAAAGTGGACAATGTATTGCATTGCGTTCCTTTTGCCATCAACTGTTGTAGCTTTTGTTGTACATAGATCTACAATCAATTCATATGTTATATGGCTTGGACTAATACAATGAACTTTGTGGTGTTCCGTCATATTAAGCTCTGTTGGTGTTTTTTTACCATGTCTTCAACTGTTGGACAAATAATGTTATCACTGAAACAAATTATTTCTCCTTTTGAAATTTGGATTTAACTAGAGATTCCTCAAAGTACTTGTTTTGTGGATTAAAGTCAGGTGGAAAAGTGAGGATGTGACTTGACTCTTCAGGTTTGAAGGCCTTTATCTTGTTCATGGGTTGAGAAATAAAAGATTTTTATCGTTAATAAATTTCTTCAAGACTTCAATGATTTGCTCCATCTTTGTGAATTTATTTTCCATGCTATTGGAGCCAACCATCAAGGCATTGACATTTATTGAAGTTGGCCACTCCATCGAATCATCAAATTCACCAAAGTTGGAGCCATCTTTAGAAACTTCTCCAAACAAAACGAATGTGATATTCCCCCGTTAGGGTTGCTGTTTGAAAGTTGTTGTTTTCACCATTTTCATAAAAGTGAAGTATCCATATTTATCCAAGCCACTAGTCTTGAATGTACGTCGAGTCATTCAATCCACATGTCTGAAATCAACAAATACGAATAGTAGTACAGTCCTTGGATGAAACATCACTGATCTTCGTGAAGTTTATTGCAGTAGTTGACTTTATAGTTTCTAATTTTCAAGCGAAAGAGATGAAGATCATAATTGGCCCCACTAGGTGTACCAAAAATTGTTCGCAATTTTTTTTTCAAAGTGTCCAAAATCAACTACAAGTTAAATAAAATAAATTAAAAAATAGATATTTTTTATTGATGAATTTGTGAGTACAACTTTTTATTGTTGATTCTTGTCTCCTAAACTTCTATGAGATTCGAAGGACTTCAGTAGCGTACGCTACATCTCAAATTTTTAAATGATTTGAATTCTAGAGGTGTTTTCGGTCCTCGGGAATGTGGGTTAGTGGGTTGTTGGTTTGGAAAGATCTTTGAGAAATTCGTCAACCACTCCTTGGTAGAACGAGGTAGTAAATATAATGTATCTCATGCACCTTGGTTAAATATATCACATAGGATGTCAAGTAAAAAAAGAGATTTAAAATAGAATTCAATTGACATATGAAAACTCAATTGACAAACATAATCAAAGAATTTAAAATTTACAAGATACGATCTAAAGATTCTCTTAGCTCATTCGGAAGGATCTCATAATTTAATTATCCATGACTGATTATGATTCCGATTTCGGTGAAGTTACAAATTAGAAGAACTCGAGAAATTTTGATTGAATCATGATACAAATTACAAAGAAGAAAAAAGATCGACTAAATCTTGGGTTACTAATTGGTGGAATACTGGGCAATCCCAAATTGTCTTGAATAATATTCAAGAAAAGAGCACATATTATTTCTCTTTTTGTTTTTGAGGTGAGACAAGACTCTGATTTCCTTTTAATATTTTTTCTCTTCTAATTTCTTATGAGGAAACCAGAAGAAGAAAAAGAGATTTTTCATTAAAAATTAAAATAGTTGGTTACAAAAGAAAGCAGTAATGGACTAAGCGCTTTCACATTCTATCCATTATCTTCCTATCTTTTATTACACAGAAAAATGCATATACACAACAGAGTGTATAATTAATGCAGTAGATTGAAAAAAAGTACCAAACAAGATATTAGTAATACACAAATCTAATACATGTATTATTTTTTCTAATACATTCTATCAAACGACCTCTATTAGATATTGATTGGGGTTCAACGCCTTGTTCTAACCTCTGAAATGGAATGCATCCTCTATTTTTGAGTCAGAAATACCTCTTTAAAAATTTCAGCTACTTGATAAAAAAAAAGTGTTTTCATTTCAAAAGATATATTTTTTTTGCAAATAAAATTACAAAATAATTTATATTTGATTTATTTTGAGTCATAATGTTCTACATGTTAATGTTAAACTAATACAAAGATTTGTTTTTTTCTAACATTTTGCAATATTAATTCATCGTTAATCACCATTCAAATATATAAATATAAGAGGTAAAGATAAAAACGCATCTAAACTATTTTTCTTTGAGTTTTATATCTAAATTATCATCATACACACTTCACATGGACAAAACATTTCATATTGATAAAAATTAAATAAATTATTAGTCCTCTCACCCCCCACCCCCCTCCATTTTTTAAAATTTTTTGTTTTTAAAAAAGATTCTTACCTCATCCCCCGTCCCACAATCCGTTCAAATAATATTTTATATATTATTTTATTTTTTTAAAAAAAAATTCTACCTGGCCGCACATAACCCTCCGCTTCCAATTTAGAATTGAATTTTTTAATGGCCGCAAGACTTTTTTAAAAATAAAATTTTAATTCAGTTGTATTTGGTACCCAAGTAGAAAAATTATTTTCCTAAGAATATATGTACATATCTAATACAAAATAAAAAAAAATTAAATGAATTAAAATAAATTAGGTAGAGTGTTAGATGGAGTAGTGTAGTTTTTAAAAATATTTTATGAAAGAAATTTAAAAAATAAAAGGACGGGGGGTTTGTCGGGGTGAACATAAGGTGGTGTGTTGGGGTGGGGTGAGAAAAATATTTAAATTTTATTATTTTAAAAAATTATTTTTTTTTAAAATTAATTTTGTTATTTTTAGGATAGAAATACTTTAATTTTTTGCTTTTAACTAATATTGATAGTTTATTTAATTTTTGTCAAGATGAAATATTTTATTCATGTGAAATATCGTGTGATAAGATTTTTATAAATAAAAGAGAGAGTTATTACATATACTACTATGTATGATTTCAAATTAATAAATGATAATTTAGGTATATAATAAAATAATTTAAAAAGTATAAAATAAAACTAAAAAAAAGTAGTTTTAGTGTTTTTCAAACTTTACTCTGAATTTAATGATATACTTTAACGCAAAGTTTGTCTCATTTTGAAATCATTTTCGATCCAAGCTTGCAGTTGTAGTTATTAATTGAGTCAAAGCTTTTCTCATACCATTTTAATTTTTTTGAAGTCTTTGGGTGTGTTTGGTACGAAGGAAAATGTTTTTTATGGAAAATGTTTTCCTGGAAACAAATAGATTTTGGACTTATTTTCTCATGTTTGGTTGGTGAGTAGAAAATATTTTCCGAAAATGATTTTTAGTGTTTGATTTATGAATGAAAAATGTTTTTGAGAGACATTTTTTATTTTTACTAGAGTAAAAAACAATTTATGAAATTGAAAATATTTTTTAAATATAAAATTACTATTTTATGGGGTGGTGGGGGTGGAGGGG
>NC_028638.1:18647357-18659401 GCF_001406875.1 Solanum pennellii | reverse complement strand
GGGTCAGAGATCGGGTGAATAACTAAAATTTTTAAATTGAAAATATTTTTTTAAAATTGACATTTTCCCCCCAAAAAATGTAATTTGAAATTGGAGGAGAGTTTTGGAAAATGTTTTCCTTAACTTTTGAAGGGAAGTCATTTTCTAAAACTTTTGTCCCAATTAAACATAGAAAAATTAGAAAACATTTTACCAAACACACTCTTTATTTTAGCTATTTGCACTGTTAGGAAAATGACAGAACATAAAATTATTAATAACATTTTGATAAAGATATAATTAGCATAGCGCTTGACGCTAATATTGTGACATTTGACTTTCTTGGTTTATTTTGAAAAATAATATGTCAACCCCTTAATTTGTCCTCTCCACTTGATTCTCTTACGAAAAATAATGTATACATTAATTTTATATATTAGTAATAATATATATGTTATATTTTTTCAATCTATATATAACTAAATTCAAAAATGATGTATACATTAATTTTATATATTAATAATAATGTATACGTTATATTTTTTCAATCTATATATAACTAAATTCATGATATTAATAATGTAAGGGATTTTAGTACATGCACTGCTGTGGTTAAGGAGATCATTGCCTCTTAAAAAATTTTTTATATCTTATTCAAATCATATTGTATTTTGTGGAGGATATCCTTATAAATACATATATTTTTTATAAAATATGTAATATATATTATTTTTAATATACCAAACTAAATACATAATGCATAAGAATTAATCTCTACATAATTAACGGAAACATAATTGCTATTAGTATTACTAAATATACGTTAATTAACATTATACTTATATATCTTCACTATAACAAAAATAACTTTTAGCGGTAATAAATATTGACATTAATAAAGAGTATTAAAGCATTTACCGGCATTAGTTAATTACCGCTAAAAATACTTAATTGTCGCTAATGATATTCTTGATGTAGTGCTTACCAAACGACCCCTAACTTCTATCGTACTTTATTAGTTAATAACATAATTTAAACCATCATCACATAAGGTTTGCCTAGTGTGATTTACATTCCCTGTGTGGTTTGCAGGCTATTACACAGTGGGGGGCTTAATGTGTACAAAGTGCTCACCTGAAGAGCAGAGGCTGTGATAAAAATTAATATCCTTAATCAAAAAAAAATAATCAAGGAGAGGATACTCTTATATTCATTAGGTTGTCAACCCAAGACGGTTTAAGAGGAAAACTTAAGTGTTATTAAATTTCAAAAATATTTAATCATTAAACTTTAGCTCAAAAGTAACAAAGCAGTCAACTTAACTATTCAAAATTAGTCAATACCCATTGTAAACTTGACTATCAATGCTTTAATTTGATGGTAGAGAACGCCACTTAATAAATAAAATATCGATGGTCAACAAATTATTTGCACTTATTTTTTATTTATCAACAAAAAAAAGTTTTTCAGGCACATGCTAAATAAGTAATAGATATTTATACGAGTACAAACTATAGATCATTTCACTAAATATAAAATAGATATTTTAAAAATTATGCTATTCAATATAAAAATATGTATTAAATTTACTAAAAAGAAGATAAATCCGAAAAGTAAGATAAATAAACCACATATATTTTTAAATAATAAATTGAATATGATTAAATTTTTCAAAGGGATGGTAGGCACGTGAAGATGCAAAAAGGTTTGGGCTTTTAGAGGGGTGCTTTAGCCAGGATTATGACCAAAGTTATTTGCTTAAGGAACCCTTAATCAACACCAAGAGCCAAACCAATAAGCATCATCAATTTGGTCAACCAACTTGTTTTCACTTGCAATTATTTTGACAACTGACTTTGCCAAAAAACTAGTCATATAATGCATCACCTAGCTAGCTACTGCCTACTAAGTACTAAGCATGTCCATGAGCTGGCTGGACTAACCAAAGGTCCAAACTTTGACTAATAGTATTGTTGTTTTCTTTAAGGCATAACTAGTGGTAATAAATCAACGGGTTTGGTTTAATTTTGACAATTGAAAATAGGTCAATATAAAATAAATAACAATTCAACATATCTATATTTCGTATGGACAAAATAGATTGGGTAACGAATGGGTTGAGTAACATACAAGTTTATTCATATTTTCATGGGGAAATTAAGCATATATCCTATAAAAATAAAATAATCATATACATATACTCTCTTATATTCATACCCCCACTAAATAATTACACTATATACCCCTCGCTAATTTCGCTTAATTGATACTAAATCAGTGTGTGTGTGTGTGTATATATATATATATATATACACGCGGTATCATTTAGGTTGATAATTTCGCTTAACTAATATGCAATGATATTATAATTGTATACTCTTATAGTATCATTGACTAATGAGTCATTTCTGAACAAGAAATCTAAATGATACTATATATATATGTCATGACGCGAGAGCACCCACAAGTCGTGACGCGGCGTACTTGATCTCTCGGAGGTCTTATACAAGCCTCTTATCATTCATTCATCACATAAGTATGAAAAGTAGTGAGGAATTAAAACTTTTCACAATAAAGTCAATAAGAAAACTCTTTTATAAAACGTAAGAAGAATTAAGTCTCATCACAAGTCATCTTAGACACATCTTATTATCATAGGGTCATAACCGTTACATTGAAAGAAAGATACCAGTCTTTATACTAAGTCTTTGATGAAAGAACCCAAGAAAGAACATCCATGTCCTCGAACATATGAGGACATACCAAGAGTCTTGAGAAAGCAATCTACTTCCAAAGCTTCAACTCTAAGATCCTCACTTCCTTCCACCTATACTTGTAGAAATAGAGAAGAATATGGAGTTAGTACAATTAAGCACCAAGTATGACAATCATGCAAAAATATGCTTTAAAGAGGACATTTTAGTTGAAATGTGCTTTTCATGCTATTTTGATAAACTTCATGGACCAAGTGTAAAAGACATCATACAAGTCCATCATCAACATACAAAGTCATACTTCCCATGATTCTCAACATATAACCGTATTTATTAAGTAACCCATTAACCATTTAGACCCTCTATCCAAAGTTATCCTAAGACCCACCTAGGTAAGACATAAAGAGACCGCTCATACAACCTCTTCAATACACACCTAAGTATTCCTTAAGACTACCAAATATAAGGATTTCCTTTCCATCACAACTCAGCATGTCAACATTCATTACTAGAGATACTAGAGGGAACATTCATGCATTTAAGAACTTCATAGAAAGACCATCCCCTAAAATAATTCTAAGTTACACTAGTGCAATGTGAAAGTAACATCCTATTCTACTACTCCCACTTAGTGCTCCTTTGGAACCACCCTAGACTAGGCACCTCACATTCAACCATTCACATAACCTTCATTAACAATATATATAAGACCAACATGTTTCATCAACATCAGATATAAAGTCAACTTACTTCTTTAAACATCATATAGAAACCCATTCATTCATTAACATTACAATGACACACCAAGACTCCGTCCAAATGCCTACTTGTGCAATGCATAGATGGCGTCCCATTCCACCACCTAACCTAAGTAGTACACCCTTAGACAGACCTAGTTCATTACATTCATTTGTGGGGGGCATGCTTTAACCAACAAAGATCATGAGATCTTAACATGGAATCCCGGTATTAACCCCTACCGGATGAGGTATCCCTACTTGCCTAAGGTAGGGTCATTCTTAGTCTTTACGTGGAATACCACTAGCTAGTCCTATGTAGACGCATAGTTAAGGGATAGGGAGATTGATTCTAAGTACTACACCTCAACTCACTGAGAGTACCCATCTCAAGAGGTTGATTTTGGACACTACGCCTCTACTCACGGAGAGTATCCACCCCTTTCAAATCCTCTGAGAATTAATCTCTACAGAGTATTTGACTTTCAATACATTTATTAGCTATAGGTTAAGGGATTGCTACTAAGCACTACATCTCAACTCACGAAGAGTACCCATCCCAACCTATCATTCATTCATTAGAAAATTTTTAGGAATATTGAGGTTGTTATTAGACACTACACCTATACTCACGGAGAGTGTCCACCCCAAAATTCCCCATTCATTCATTAGAGATCTATTGAGAAAACATTTCAATAGACTCTCATTCATTACATTTTCATTGGATTCATTCATTCATTCATTCATTGTGTGTATATATGTGAGAAAGCCTTTCACATAACCACCATCATTCATAACATTATCTTCTAAACATGATCATACTACATTCATCATAATCCACACACAATCATACTTCACATTTACATTATACTTCAATAATCATGCTATCTTCAAGAATCACATGTATAACTTCATACACATCTTTATACATAAGCATCATAACATTACTTTACTTCACATTCAATATCTTCAAAGCCACAACCACAATACATATACCAATTCATATACATTAACTAAACACTGCCACCATAAGTGGACCATACCACACAAGAGCAATTCAATAAGAATTAGAACAAGTAGGTCAACTTACCCTTCATCCAAGCCATGATCACCCTTTTTTAATTATCCGACAATTCATCATAATTAGGCATGGATAGAAATAGATAACAATGATACAACATAATATAAACACGATTCTAACAATATCTAATCACAATCATCAAACCTACTTTCTAAGTCAATTTAGGAGATTTGGACAAAACATGGGTTCTTCAAGGAATTCCATTAAAATCATCTTAACGGTGTTGATTCAACATTAATACAACAATATCATGACTTAGAAAACATTTTAACAATGAACCCATGCATAGAATAGAAATTGGGAAAATTGATCATTGATTCACTTTTGAAAACCTTTGAATTGGACTTCTTGAATGAGAGGTTATTTAAGAATGAAGGATTATCATACCTTATTGGTAGAAATCCCACGAAAATTAATGAAGAAAACACTTGAATTCCCTTCTCCTAGCTTGAATTTGACCAAGACCTTCAATGGTGTTCCTGAGAGAATATATTTGAGAGGGAAGAGTTTGATTTTGATGTTAGGGTCTAACTGAGGGTTTAATTGTTTTAATATACTTAAAATACCTAAAATCACTAAACATAACCGTCCATGACTTAATTGGAACATGGGGGTTAATTTACCAATTCACCCCTCACTTAGCCGAGACAAAGATAAAATTGCAGGTGGTGACCTACTACCACCACCTACGGACCGTAGGTGGTATGATGGGCCATCCTGCACGTCGTGGAACTTGTCTGAGGGTCATCAAAAGGGATTAATATCCCACAACTAAGAGCGGAGCAATGCCCCTGACCTACGGGGTGTCACATGAGTTAAGCGGCATCACTCATGGTCGTAACTCAAGCTGTCTTGAAAGCTTCTTGGCCAATGTTTGGGTCCTCCTCAACGACCCTTAGGGTGGTCCATGGGGAGTCGTACCCGGAAATTTTGACCCTAAACACGAATATCTAGATAATATGGTCAACTCCCATTATTTTAGACTCCAAATGACACACCAAAACACATACAACATGCAAGATCACACAAGCACACACAAGACTAGTTTCTGAACATCTTGGTCGTTTTTAGATGTTTGACTTCAAAACCACTCAAACATGCCCTTAGATACTATTTCTCATTTATTTAGCAAGTTATTAACTCAAGAAACAAATGTGGATCTCTAATTTTGTAATATCTCGTAACTTGAAATAACTAAGAATAAGCTAAGAAACCAAGAATAATCATTTTTAGAAATAAATACGGAAATCTGGAAAATTTCCAGATTTTAAAAGTGAGTTTTTTTTCATTTTAAAACGGCAATAACTCCCAGCTCAGGAGAAGTTAGGGTGAGTTATTTATATGGATAGAAATCTCTTGGGAAGATCTTTCCAACGGCGGCGAGTTTGTGAAATTTTGAGGTCGTATGAGGGAGATATGACTTTCGGAAGTTGGGTTGTTGGGCTGAGGACAGTCTAATCTGGATTTCAGTAAGGGCAAAGTTGTCTTTTCACCCTAGTATTTCCTAATTCATTTTAAGGGTTATTTAGGGGTAAAAACCAAGTTCCAATTTAGTTTAACAAAAAAATTAAAAAAATGCTTAGGGTTTGGGAGAAAAGAGAAATAAAGAGAAAGATTAAGAGTTTTCCAATAACGCAAAGATCGTTGCGTGGATTTCATCGAGGGTGATCTCTATCGAGGTATCTGAGATCATTCTATGTGATTCCTTTCACCCACACCTTAATTTGATTCAATTTAGCAAGTTAGAGTGTATTTGAATGATGAAAACATGGGAGTTCTTGATGAAAAATTGTGAAATTCTTGTTGGTTGAATTATAGTTGATCTCTAGTAGATTTGATTCATATTTCCGAACTGTTTTTGGGTCTAATCTATTGGGTAATGTGGTATTTAGTGATCCTAAGTGTTTGGGGTGGAATCCATGAAAGTTTGGGAGGTTTAGAATTGAAAATCAGAGAAGAAAAGTTGGAAAACCCATCCGTCAGGCCCTGGTGCGCCGCCCCAGCTAGAGTGCCTAAGGACAACCTCTGTCCGTCAGGCTTTGGCGCTCCGCGCCTCTTAGAACGCCAAGTCCACCTGGAGACCCCGTTCTTTTCCTATTTTTCGTACTAGTACCTAAGTAATGTACCAATCATCCCTAGTTGATTTATACACTCTAAAGTACATCTAAACATCATGAAATCATCCATAAACATGAAATCATGATCCTTGAATCCATAGTCCAATTCAAGGGAAGTTAAGATCATGGTCAAAGAAGTTAAGAGACAAGCTTAAAAGTTAAGAAGCAAGTCAAAGTAAGTTCTCAAAGTTTTCAAAGAAGTCTTAAACAAACATTTAGTCTTTTTTTTAAGGATAAAGTTACAAGTTGTGTAAAGAGTAAAGAGTTAAGTTAAATTCTCAAAAGCTATAAGGGAACTAAGTATTCCCTAAGAGTTAAGTTTCAAGTTAAGTAAATATCAAGAGTTGAGTTCATTTCTCAAAGGTTATAAGGGGGCTAAGTATTCCCTAAAGGTTATAAATGTTTTCACATTTAAAGTTAAGAGGAAACTAAGAGTTCCAAAATAGTTTTGAACAAAAAGGGGAACATTGATTCGAAAAGGAGCTTTTTAAAGCGAAAGGGTTTAGTAAATTATCACAACCCAAAGGAAGGAAGTTTTGTTAAAAGCATGAGATAAAGTATATTTTAGGAGTAGTATTGAGCACCGATGTGGGGATGAGAGTTCATATTAACTCAAGTATCCATGTGAACCATGAAGCCATCATGGGTATTAACAGGTCATACTTTTTAGATGATCATGTAAGTTAAGCTAGTGGATCCACTAAGTTAAGTAAGGTCCTATACCGATGGCAAGGTATAGGATGATCCTTGGGCAACGTGAAGTAAAACGTTGTATCATCACTTAGGCTCAAAGTGATGGTTGTTTGTTAGAGAATCTCCCACAGAAATTATATTACTTTAATATATACGTAAAGTTGAGTTTATTATTGTTTTGTCTTTAATGAACTAAGTTTTTACACTGTTTCATCAGTTATATATATATTGCATCTGTATTTATTCCTTTATATTGAGTTGTTATCTTATGAGTCAAGCAGACTCTAAGTTCATCCTTAATCCATTTCAAGATTTATAGGTGTGTTAGCATTCCAACTAGCATACTCGTACATTTAATGTACTGATGCCAGTTGGCTTGCATCGTCTTATGATGCAAACGCAGGTAACTAGGATCAGCACGATGTGCTTCGTTGATCCAAATCGAGCTCCAAAGTCAGTGGTGAGCCTCCTTGCATAACGGAGGACATCATTTTAATTGATTTTCTAGTTTAGTTCATTAGGATGTTGTGGGGTTTGTCCTAACATCCATCTCAGTCAGTTTAGAGGATTCATAAATAGTTAGTCATTCAGTTTTGGAGTCTCTGTTATTTTATAATTTCATATGTTCAAGTGTTGAGACTTAAGTGCCATTTTGGCCAAGACAGTTATCTATGTTATTTGACGAGAATGCCTTTAATTCTTTATCTGAGATGAGTATAGTCTTACGCGGAGTTAAGCAAGCCAGACCAAGGGTTCGCTCAAGGCCAGCAATGGTCGTTGGGTGCCGGCCATGTCCAGTGTGTAGGCTCTAGGCATGACAAACTTGGTATCAGAGCACAAAGTTTAAAAATCCTAGGGAGTCTATGAAGCCACGTCTGTAGAGTCTTAGTCATCGGTGTGAAGCGCGCCACGTCTATGATTCAGAGGCTGCGACATTTAGGAATCCTCACTTCTTTCTTAAATCCTTTTCGTGCGTTAGAGTTTATATCTAAAAGTTTCCCTCTAATTCGTGCTTACGCATGTTTCAGATAAGAATGCCTCCATGAAGAGCAGTAAGAGGTCGTCCAGCGAGGAGAAATGTTGAAGCTCAAGAACATGAAGTTCCTAATGCACTAGATGTACAACCCCAAAGAGAGGTTACCAACGTCGAATTTCAGGAAGTTATTCGGATGTTAAGTCAAGTAGTAACCAACCAAGTCAGGCAAGAGAGTGAAGCTCGACAAGAAGGGGCTGACACCTCGAGGGTTCGTGAGTTTTTGAGAATGAATCTTCCCAGCTTCACCGAATCAAGCACTACTGAGGATCCGGAGAACTTTGTGGAAGAATTGAAGAAAGTGTCTGAGGTAATGAATGTGGTTAATACTGAAAGGGTTGAATAAGCTGCATATCAACTGAAGAGTGTGGCTAGAACCTAGTTTGACCAATGGAAGAAGGGAAGAGCTGAGGGTGCACCACATCAAAGTTGGGTTTGCTGAAGAAGCCTTCTTAGGGAGGTTCTTCCCTCGAGAACTGAAGGAAACTAAGGTACGTGAGTTCCTCACTTTGAAACAGGACTCCATGAGTGCTCATGATTATGGGTTGAAGTTCACCCAACTATCTCGCTATGCTCCGGAGATGGTAAAGAACATGAGGAGCAGAAATAACTTGTTTGTTGCCGGTTTGGGTCGTGCTTCAAGCAAAGAAGGTAGGGATACAATGTTGATTGGTCACATGGACATATCTAGGTTTATGGTATATGTGCAACAAGTTGAAGAGGAGAAGCTGAGGGACAGAGAGGAATACTGAAATAAGAAAGTGAAGACTGACAATGAGTCTGGTCAATAGAGGGTGGTTCAAGTCGACCATAATTTCAGAAATCAAAGGGACATGCACCATCATCTTCTAGTGCACCTGCGCCCAGAAACAGAGGTGAAAATAATGGCCAAAATTCGCAGAACTTCAAGGCTAGGCCAGCCGAGTCCCAAGGTAGTGTGGCACAATGAGGTAGTTGGGCTTTTGCATGTGGGAGGTATGGTAGAACCCACCCTGGTAAATGTCATGATGGTTAGACAGGTTGTTTCAAGTGTGGTCAAAAGGGTCACTTCATGAGAGAGTGCCCTAAGAATAAGCAAGGTAGTGGAAATTCGGGCAATAGAGCTCAATCTTCATCAGTTACTCCGCTAGACAAGGCTGCACCTAGAGGAGCCACTTTTGGTATTGGCGGAGGGGCAAATCGTCTCTATGCAATCACTAGCCGCCAAGAGCAAGAGAACTCTCCAGATGTTGTCACGGTTATTATCAAAGTCTTTACTTTTAATGTTTATGCTTTGTTAGACCCAGGAGCAAGTTTATCTTTTTTAACTCCTTATGTTGCAAATTAGTTTGAGATTCTTTCTGAAAAACTTTGTGAACCCTTCTGTATTTCTACGCCTGTTGGGAGTCTATTCTAGCGAAAAGAGTCTATCGTAATTGTCCTATTTCCATCAAGCACAAGAGTATTATGGCTGATTTAATAGAGTTAGACATGGTAGATTTTGATGTCATTCTAGGTATGGACTGGCTCCATGCTTGTTATGCATCAATAGATTGCAGAACTCGAGTTGTCAAGTTTCAAATTCCTAATGAGCCAGTCATAGAGTGGAAAAGTAGTTCAGCAGTGCCTAAAGTTCGTCTCATTTTATACCTTAAGGCGATAAAGTTAATTTCAAAGGGTTGTATCTATTACTTAGTCCGAGTTAATGACTCAAGTATTGAGGTACCTTTTGTTCAGTCAGTTCCAATAGTAAAAGAGTTTTCAGAAGTCTTTCCTGATGATCTACCCGGAGTCTCTCCTAAGAGAGAGATAGACTTCGGCATAGACATCATCTTAGATACTCGTCCTATCTCTATTACTTCATATAGAATGGAACCAGCACAGTTGAAAGAGCTAAAAGAACAATTGAAAGATTTGTTAGATAAAGGTTTCATTCGATCAAATGTCTCACCTTGGGGAGCTCCAGTCTTATTTGTGAGGAAGAAGGATGGTTCCCTTAGGATATGTATAGACTACCGCCAATTGAATAAGGTGACCATCAAGAATAAATGTCCTCGAGATGATATTTTCGATCAACTTCAGGCTGCTTCTTATTTTTCAAAGATTGACCCCAGATCAGGCTATCATCAGTTGAAAGTTAGGGAATGTGATATTCCAAAAACACCTTTCAGAACGAGATATGGGCATTATGAATTTTTAGTTATGTTCTTTGGTTTGACAAATGCACCTGCAGCATTCATGGATCTTATGAACAGAGTCTTCAAACCTTATTTAATCTGTTTGTCATCGTTTTCATTGATGACATACTGGTTTTTCAAAGGAATGAAGAAGATCATACTAGTCACCTAAGGATTGTTCTTCAGACTTTTTGAGAGAAGAGCTATATGCCAAGTTCTCCAAGTATGAGTTTTGTCTTAAGTCTGTGGCATTCTTGGGCAACATAGTTTCTGGCGATGGGATTAGAGTTTGACACTCATAAGATTGAAGCAGTTCAGAGTTGTCCTAGACCCACATCTCCAACAGATATAAGTAGTTTCTTGGGCTTGGTTGGCTATTATTGGAGATCTGTTGAAGGGTTTTCGTCTATCTCATTTCCTTTGACCAAGTTAACTCAGAAGACAGTCAAGTTTCAATCGTCTGAAGCTTGTGAGAAAAGCTTTCAAGAGTTGACAAAAATATTGACTACCGCTCCGGTTTTGACCTTACCGGAGGGTACTTAAGGTTTTATGGTGTATTGTGATGCATCAAGTGATGCAGAATGGCAAGGTTATAACTTATGCCTCTAGACAGTTGAAGGTTCATGAGAAGAATTATCCAACTCATGAATTAGAATTGGATGCAGTGGAGTTTGCTTTGAAGATATGGCGCCACTACTTGTATGGTGTTCATGTTGATATATTCACCGGCCACAAGAGCCTTCAATATGTGTTCACTCAGAAAGAGCTAAATCTTAGACAGAGGAGGTGGTTAGAATTACTCAAGGATTATGACATAAGTATTATTTACCACCCAGGTAAGGCTAATGTGGTTGTTGATGCCTTAAGCAGGTTACCCATGAGGAGTACTTCTCATGTTGAAGAAGGAAAGAGGGAGTTGCTAAATATGTGCACACACTTGCACATTTGGAAGTCCGACTTATGGATTCCACAGAAGGAGGTATAGTGGTGACAAATGAGGCTGAGTCGTCCTTATTGTCAGAGGTGAAAGAGAAGCAAGAACAAGATCCCATTTTGCATGATTTGAAGGCAAGTGTTCATAAGCAAAGAGTATTGGCTTTTGAACAAGGGGTAGATGGTGTGTTGAAGTACCAAGGCAGATTATGTGTACCTAAGGTTGGATGGACTCCAAGAGAAGATCTTGGAGGAGGCTCATAGCTCCAGATATTCCATTCACCCGGGTTCCACCAGGATGTACCACGATTTGAGAGAGGTATATTGGTGGGAAGGCATGAAAAAAGATATTGCCGAGTTTCTTGCCAAGTGCTCAAATTGTTAGCAAGTGAAAGTGGAGCACCAAAGGCCTGGAGGTTTGGCTCAGACTATAGAATTTCCGAAATGAAAGTGGGAGATGATTAATATGGACTTTATCACTGGCTTTCCAAGATCTTGAAGGCAGCATGATTCTATTTGGGTGATTGTGGACAAAATGACAAAGTCAACCCATTTCTTGCTGGTATGTATGTATGTATATATATATATATATATATATATA
>NC_028638.1:18582116-18646801 GCF_001406875.1 Solanum pennellii | reverse complement strand
TATATATATATATATATATATATATATATATATATATATATATATATATATTGCATATGTCTTTATTGATTTATATTGAGTTGTTATCTTATAAGTCAAGCAGAGCCAAGGTGAGTTCATCATTAATCCATTTCAAGCTATATAGATGTGGTTAGCATTCAAACTCGCATACTCGTACATTCAATGTACTATTGCCAGTTGGCCTGCATCGTCTTATGATGCAGACGCAGGTAACCAGGATCAGCACGCAGCGCTTCGTTGATCCAGATCGAGCTCCAGAGTCAGTGGTTAGCCTCCTTGCATTCTGGAGGACATCATTTTAATTGCTTTTCTAGTTTAGTTCATTAGGATGTTGTGGGGTCTGTCCCAACATCCATCTCATTCTGTTTAGAGGCTTCATAGACAGTTAGTAGTCAGTTTTGGAGTCTCTGTTATTTTACAATTTCATATGTCCAAGTGTTGAGACTTAAGCATCATTTTGGCCAAGATAGTTAGCCAAGATAGTTATCTAAGTTATTTGACGAAAATGGTTTTAATTCTTTATCTGAGATGAGTATAGTCTTTCGCTGAGTTAATTAAGTGAGGCCAAGGGTTCGCTCAAGGCCAACAATGGTCTTGGGTTGCGGGGTTGCTTTAAAACTGCCACAAAGTAATAGCGACAAACCTAAATGTGGGAGTTCTAAAACCCCTGTAACAACAAATTGGAGGGTTCTAAAACCCCGCTATTTGTAATTTTTGAGTCCCACAAATTGGTCCTTTTTTTAGTGATATATTACAAAATATCCAACAATGCCCCACAAGTTTGTACATTTCTCATAACATCATGCATACCAAAAGTATCGTATAATAGATTTGAACTCTCTATTAGAGTATGTACTTTAAAGTTATGACGAAGTTAATGGTATCTCAAAAAATTTGAACCATAGTTACATGTGTTAAAATTGAAAGTATCACACAAATAATATTATGTAGCTTAGAAAATCAAGTATATTTGTTTTAGCACGTTTCTGCACATGTACTATCATGATACAAAAATAGACGTGATGACACGTGTCCATTCCCACCAAGACAAGTCATTCTCAACCTGACGAAGCGAAACCAATGCGAAAACTAAAGGAAGAACAAAATAAAAGCGGAACAACTTATTCTTTCTATTTACACCCCAAAACCTAATTGTCACGTGTACAAACCTCTAATATAAAAGTGCAAAAATGAAATAATTACACAATTTTAAAGTCTTTGTTTTTCAAATAGAACAAAGCATAATATAAAGGAAAAAAAGGTCCATCAGAATGACAAGAAGTTACCTCTCAATAGTCCTTTGACAAGCCTTAGAAAGTAGGAGAAGAAGGATGACCACAGAATGCCAGGCTTGAAGCCTACACAAATGTAGAAGCAAGGGGTGAGTACCAACAACACTGTACTCAACAAGCAACCTAATAAACAAATCATCTAGGTAGAAATCAAATATTCCTGTCATTCCAACCAAACCTCATAAATATACAACCTTCACATAAAACAGCCAACCGAGAGTTCTTTAATACACAGTTCACAAAGCTCAATATTCACAATCCAAAAGTCATAAGTCAACAACCAAAGAATCAGGTTAGTCAACCTCATGTATCAAGTAGATTATTCACAACTATCATCGGAGTTAACAAGTAGGTTAATCATAAGCATCAAAATGCATCAAACCACAATGATCAATTCTCACTGGAATAATTTTCCATCCCCTTTATGTCATGTCACTAGCCAAAATCATTTCCTATCGGCTTTATATAATTCACTAGCCGGAAATGAACTCAGCATCACAAACATTTGTCGGAATGACCTCGACTCAATAAGACTTGTTGAAAATGACTTGACCTCATAACACTTGCCAAAAATGACCTAGGACTCATAATAATTGCCACAAATAACCTTGACATCATAACACTTGTCAGAAATCAGGGGCGGACCCACGAGGGTCAAGTGGGTTCATATGAACCCACTTCGTTGAAAAATAACATCGTATGTATATATGTGTATTTGATCAGTTTTAAAATTTATATCTATATATTAATTTTTGAATGCATTAACACAAGTGTGACACTTGGCCTAGTGGTGGCTTAATTTTTCCAGCATGCCCGAGTTCAAATCCCTATTCCCACATTTTTGTTTTATTCTTATATCTTGAACCAAAATTTTAAAAATCCTGGGTCCGCCACTGTCGAAAATGACATCGACATCATAACACTTGTCGAAAATGACCTAGGCATCACAACACTTATAAAAAATGATCATAACCATAACATATCTCATCAAAGTGTTCAACAATCAACGCACACAAGCAATATCACTACACATGAAAGAGACAATAATTCAGCAATTCAAGTTCATATCAAGCATTTCACTAATTAATCAATAAGGTTCAAAATAAGGCAATTCACATAATTATGATCATCACATAGCCTTTTCCTTTCAATCCATTTTTATTTATCAAAATTTACCAAGTGAACAATTAACCCTTCACTTCATTCCTGTTTTTCTCAAAACACAACAATGAAGAGAATATCCAAATTCTACTTGAATATAAGATTTTGGAGATCACTTGCCTTAATGAAATCAATTAATCACTCCACGAGTTGAGTCCTCCTCTTCCGACCAATGTTCGAAGCCACATAATCTATAACAATAAGTGTCTCACAATAAATTTCAAGAAACAACCACATCAATTTCTTTAAGAAGTAGGTCAATCAATTCAAAACTCAATTCTGAAAATAAGGTTTGAATATGAAAATCAACGATTAAATACATTATCAAGGTCTTAGAAACTTATTGGTGAAATCATTTTTAAATATTGACTTAAAATCAGTTCACAAACTCCAGTTTAGTTTAGAACTTGAGTTCTTGAAAAAACTTGTCATTTACCAATCAAAATCCCAAATTTTAATATTAATAACTATTAATAATGAAAGGAAAATGAAATTTTAGGATCACTAAAGCTTATGCAAATGATTTGGCACAAGAAATTCTTTCAAACTCGACTTAAAGGATTTTCCAAGCTCAAATGAAATTTTAGGATCACTAAAGCTAATGCAAATGATTTAGCACAAGAAATTCTTTCAAACTCGCCTTAAAGGATTTCCCAAGCTCAAAATGAAAAAATAGGGCTTAAGATTCAAAATTTGCAGGTTAAACACCCACCCACCCCCTTGATGTTGCAAAAGCGACCACTGATTAGTAAAAACGAACTCCAAAAATTATTCGGCCTTTGCATTTGCGAACAGACATTCATTTTTACAAAGTTCCCCATCGTGAACAGGTCTTTCGCGATTGTGAAGGTCAAAGGAAGTTGATCCTTCGTGAAAGTGAACCATACCTCTCTATCACGAACCTCATGAAAGAGAGCCACTCCTCGCGATCTTGAGGTGCTCAAGATTATGAAATCAGCCAACACTCAAAACATCCAAAGGATCCTCGAGATTCATTCGGAACCCTGTTCACACAAATCATATATGCAAATGGATCAAACTCGAAGTTTCAAATTCAGTGAAACCATCGAAACACAGGTCTCCCTAACATGACATCTTTAGCTAGAAGAAACTAACTCAACGCCTAAAAAGGCTGAAACAAGCTCAAGATCTCTAAAAAGCCAACCAAAACCTCACCTAAGCCTAAAATCATCCTCCAAATCAATCGAAACTCTAGAATTCTGATTTGAGCATCTGAACCCCGAACCTTGACCAAAGTCCAAAGGATAGATTTCTACAATTTCACAACTTAGGACCTCAAATTCTCAAACGGACTCCGAATCAGAAAACCACATCTCTCATAGATCAAAATCACTTTTGGTATTGATGAAATTGACAAAATTTGATTTTGACACTCGAAACTCTAAAAGACACCAAAAATCTCTTTTTAATAACATGAACCTTTCAAACTCAAATGTTACCAAATTCTCAACTTTAAACTCAGAGTTTGAGACCAATTTCCAATACTCGATCATAAAAGACTCGAGATAGACACTGGGAGGAGAAAAACGATAAATTATGAAATTTTTAAAAATGACCAACCAAATCATTACATGTTCATATGTAATAATAGATTGATGTCTTCATGATACGTCTGAACATTTGTGTCTATATGATCAAACTCCATCAATTTTTTATGTATATAAGAGGTTAGATATATAAGTGTCTAAGTGTTTAATTTGTTGGATACATCATATATTGATAATAGATACATCAAATTAATGAATTTATTATTTGAAAATAATAAATAAAATAAATCAAATTGCATAACTAAGATATACATATTTTTATCTTTTATTAATAATATAAATGCATTTATTACTATAAAGAGTAATAATACAATTAAACATAGGTACACTTGTTGATTTATTTCTTATATTAAAAATTGAAAATGATGTTAGAAAATTAAAATGGGAAAAAATACTAATCAGGTGTGCAAATGCGTTGGAAAAGACCATCATGAATTTAATATAAAGAATTTTTTGAAGAAAGGATATTACCGTCATTTGAACATGGAAGTCCGCCCGTTTTTTGGACGATTTTCTTAGTAAATTTGAAAGTTGTAAAAATTTCAGAAAGTCAATATTTCCATGTTATTACACTAAATAATAATGTAAAAGAATATATTATATGATGTTGCTTTCTCTGTTAAATGAAGTAGGATGATAGTGACAGCTACTATATATGTCAGAGTTAGAAATGAAAATAATAAACAAAATGCTATGAATGTCGCAGCTCCTTTTTGTATGGAGAGAGGCTACTTCAGTTCAGTTGATCCTCATTTTTGTATGGAGCCTCTACTTCTCATCACTTACTGGATATAATTAATGGGATGTGTCTTTCATTTCTCATCACTTACTGGATATAATTAATGGAATGTGTCTTTCATTTCTCATCACTTACTGGATATAATTAATGGGATGTGTCTTTCATTTCTTATCACTTACTGGATATAATTAATGGAATGTGTCTTTCATTTCTCATCACTTACCGGATATAATTAATGGAATGTGTCTTTCATTTCTCATCACTTACTGAATATAATTAATGGGATGTGTCTTTCATTTCTCATCACTTACTGGATATAATTAATGGGATGTGTCTTTCATTTCTTGACTGCTCAGACTCCTTGCGAATCAATCAACTACAAGCTAAGAGGGCCAAATTAAATACATACATGTATGTATTCATAAGTATATTTAACTTTGAAAATTATCATTAAACTTTGTTTTTTGTATCAATAATATCACTTCACTAAATTTTATTATCTAAATCAATTTAACTTGACAAAATAAATTATTTTTTATGCCACCTTCATTATTAAAATAATAAAAACAACCCATCCATTCCAACATTCACATTGAGGATCAATCGAAATTTATCCTCACTAATTTACACATTTAAACTTTTCAGTCAATATTCATATAAAAATTGAAACGTCCAGAAACCATAACAATGCATCTGGATTGTTATTGCTGTAATTATTTTTTTTCATTTGCATATATGAAAAACACAGATAGAAAAACGAAATAATCCCTACAACAGTTTGACGTCGGTGCAGATTGCATATAAAAAAAAAAAAGCATAAGTAGTAATATAATAGGTATAATTAAAAAAAAAATAGAAACAAAGAAAGTTGAGGTGGTGGGATTTTAATTTTTAACCTTAGAAATGAGAGTTGTAGAGCGATTAAAAATAGGTAGACTTGAGCCATTTATTTTATTATTTTAATAATGAGTATGTGATAAAAATAATTTATCTTAATAATAAGAATTCTGGTTTATTTACGTATTATTTTAATAATGAACATGATATAATAAAATTATTTAATTTATCATGTCAAATTTAATAATAAATTTAGGTAAGCGATTTTCCACAACCTTCTTCATTTTGAAACACAGATTGAAATAAGTTTTGCTAGGAAGCATAGGAAACCAATAGTGTAGAGACGTAAAGCCTAGAGATCAAATTTGTTTTTTTTTTTTTTGGTATTATATCAAATTAATAAGCATCTAATCTTCTCCCACCTTTGTGGTTTTTTTATTTTTCAAGTATTTGGCCATTAGTTTCAAGATTTTACAAAAATTTCAAACAGTTCAAATGTGAGCATCTTTGCAGGGTTAAGTGAAGTTTTTGCCAAAGTAGGCCACTATTAAAATTCATTTACTGAGATGATATTTTTTTTTGAAATTTTACAAAATTAGTATAAATATAGTTCTCAGTAACGATTTAGCTAATATATTATTCAAAAAATTCGATAACAAAAAGACAAAAATGTGACATAGTAAACAGACATAAAACGTAATTGTCAGTAACATTTTATAATTCGTTACTCTGAAGCACATTTTACAGCTAAAACATGACTCACAGTAACGTTTCTCTAAAATGGTTGAAAATTGAAATTCAATCTTGTACATTGTACCGCCCCGCAAGGCGGTACATTAAAATCCCATAATTCCAACAACGTAGCAGCATCGCGTCAAAGCTCGGAGGATCAAGAACCTTGCCAAACTCCCACCCAACTGATGGGGGTTTCTTGTAGGCAAGGATAAAGCTGCCATGCTCCCCATGCTTAGCCAATAACTGAAGATAAAATCTGTGCAGCAAGTCTGCCATGTGACAGTAAAGCAGGAAAGACAAATCTGCCTATTTTTCAGTTTGGGAAAATCTGCCACTTTTAGCCTTTTATTTTGAATTGCTTCCCAAACGTTTTGGCTCACTTTTGGAGCCTTTGTATATTGTTTTAAGTAGCTTTTCAGATAGCATACTTAGCACTTAGAGTATCTCATATCTCTTACTTTGTATTTCCCTCTTGTAAAGACTTGGAAGATTATTGGAAAATTGGCTTGTTGACCTCCCAAAGACTTGGCTTCCTTTCTTGTTTTCTTTATTGTTTGTGGCTGTGTTGTGGACTGTCTTGCTTAAAGTTCCTTTTGTGTTTGGTTGGACTGAGTTTTGAGGAGTCGTGCACGCCTTCATTACTGTCCCACGAGGTGCAGAAATTTGACCCCGTGACAAGTGGTATCAGAGCAACGGTTGAAGCACGACGTCAAGGTCACTACGGAATGAAGAGGCTGTCCAAGACAAGGAGCCAGAAGTTCGGAAAGAACCTTCCAAGAAACGTGACAAGAGAAAGGTAAGAGAACCTTCTTGTAACCCTTCTCTTGGTGGTAGACCTGCTGTTGAAGAGGAGGAAGGTGCTGACAACAGCCAACTCGACGAGAGAATCGTCGGAGTTGAGGTGGGGTTGTCGGCCTTGAACAGGAGGATTGTTGTGGTTGAAAATAATTTCAGTTCCCTCGAGTCCATTGAAGGGCTGGACGAGGTGAAGAACAACCTTGTTGAGCTTGAGGATGTTCAAAATGAGGGTCTGTCCACCCTCGAACTCAAGCTCAACGAGGCCATCTCTTCCTTGCAAAGAGAGGTGGAGGCGCTGAGACGGCAGGTTGATGAGGCTGCCGAGGTGGGGGTTCCTACTCCCGTTACTGTCTGTGAGACCCGGATTGAGGCTCCCAAACCCAAGGACTTTCGTGGGGAAAGGAGTGCTCAAGACGTGGAGAACTTCTTATGGCAGATGGATGCCTATTTTGAACATGTAGACATGCACAATGAAGCTGCCAAGATCAGAACAGCAACAATGTATTTGACGGACAAAGCCATGCTGTGGTGGCGACGGAAGAAGGCAGACATGGAGAGGGGAGTTTGCCAGATTGACGATTGGGAGCAGTTCAAAGTTGAGCTCAAACGTCAGTTCTACCCTCAAAATGTCGTTCACGAAGCTCGTCGGAGGTTGAGGGAGTTGAAGCAGACCTCCTCCATTCGGGACTATGTTAAGGAATTCACGAAGTTAACACTTCAAATTCCAAGCCTGACGAGTGAGGACTTACTGTTTTACTTTCTAGAGGGCCTTCAAAATTGGGCCAAGCAAGAGCTTCAAAGACGTCAGGTCAGCGACGTGGATGAGGCGATAGTAGTGGCGGAATCGCTCAACGATCTCCGTACTGATGCGGCAAAGGGGAGGGATAACCGGAGCAAAACTATTCCTCCCAAGGTTGACAACAACAACAGGGGCAGAAGCAGACCAAATCCCAACAGAGGCAGCGACACGAGAAGCAACACTCGTGATCAACCTTCCAATTTCCGAAAGAATTATGAGGACCGCAAGAGGGGTGCTCCTCATCGGGAAGGTTGCTACATTTGTGGGGAAACAACGCATGCAGCTCGTTATTGCCCGTCATTGAGAAAGCTGAGCGCTATGGTGGCTGCCAAAAAGCAGCAAGAGAAGGCTGCAACGCAAACCAGAAGTTCTGCCGGGGAGCAACGTGGGCAGAGTAGCGGGTCAGACAAAGGCAAAAACGTGGCTGTTGGCATGTTCAATCACATGGCGTTGATCAACCATATTTCTACTGCTGCTTTGGCTGCCAAACCGGCTAGTGTCAAGCCGAGGGAATCCCTGTTCGTTGATACCAAGTTAAATGGAAAAAATGTGCGGATCATGGTGGACAACGGGGTAACACACAATTTTGTGACTGAGCAGAAGGCCAAGGAGCTTGGCCTAAGTTATGTTGCCAGCAATACCAAACTGAAGACAGTCAATGCCACTCCAACTACTGTCCATGGCATTTCTCCTAAAGTCCCCATTGATTTAGGAGAGTGGACAGGGCAGACTGACTTCACCATTGCCCCCATGTATGTGTTTGATGTAATCTTGGGGCTTGACTTTTGGTATGAAGTCAACGCATTTATCTCCCCGCGTCACAATCAGCTGCACATCAGTGACACCGGAGGTTCTTGCGTGGTACCCCTTATTCGGGTACCACAAAATGGGATGCAGCTATCAGCAATGCAGCTTATTAAGGGGTTCAAGAGAGGCGAACCAATCTTTCTTGCTACCCTTGTTGGAGGTGCGGAAAGCTGTACAGAGGCAGTTCAATTGCCGCATTGCATCGAGAAGGTCCTTAACAGCAACAAGGACGTGACGCCAGAAGAGCTTCCCCAACGGTTGCCACCCCGAAGGGAAGTTGATCACCAAATTGAGTTGGTTCCCGGGGCGAAGCCGCCTGCCATGACGCCTTATCGCATGGCGCCCCCGGAACTTGAAGAATTGAGGAAGCAGCTCAAGGAGTTGCTGGATGCTGGACACATCAGGCCGTCCAAGGCGCCGTTTGGTGCGCCTGTTTTATTCCAAAAGAAGAAGGACGGGACGCTGCGGTTATGCATTGACTACCGGACCCTCAATAAGGTCACGGTGAAGAACAAGTACCCCGTTCCTTTGATTGCGGATTTATGATAGATTGGGACAGGCAAAGGTGTTTACCAAGATGGACTTGAGAAAGGGTTATCACCAAGTTCGGATTGCCGAAGGTGATGAACCAAAGACTGCTTGTGTAACGCGCTATGGTGCATTCGATTGGCTGGTAATGCCATTTGGGTTGACAAACGCACCGGCGACATTCTGCACACTGATGAACAAACTGTTCCACTCCTACTTGGATCAGTTTGTTGTTATTTATTTGGATGATATTGTTGTCTACAGCAACAACATGGAAGACCATGTAGAGCACTTGTGCAAAGTGTTCAAAGTCTTGCGCGACAACGAACTTTACGTGAAGCGAGAGAAATGCAGCTTCGCCCAACCGACTGTCCAATTCCTTGGGCATTCAATCAGCCACGGTGAGATCAGAATGGACAGCAACAAGGTGGATGCTATAAAAAATTGGGAGGCTCCAACGAAGGTACCAGAATTGAGGTCCTTCCTTGGCCTTGCCAATTACTATCGTCGCTTCATTTTCAACTACTCAGCAATTGCAGCTCCTCTCACGGATTTGCTGAAGAAGGATCGTGATTGGAATTGGTCGGAGGCTTGCCAAGCTGCCTTCGAGAGGCTGAAGGCTGCTGTGACGGAAGAGCCTGTTTGGCCTTGCCAGACTTCTCTAAGGCATTCGAAGTCCACACTGATGCATCGGACTTCGCTATCGGTGGCGTCCTAATGCAAGAGGGCCACCCAATAGCATATGAGAGCAGAAAATTGAATGAAGCGGAGCGGCGGTATTCGGCGCATGAGAAGGAGATGACAGCCGTGGTTCACTACCTTAGAACGTGGCGCCATTACTTGCTGGGTGCTCCCTTTGTTGTCAAGACGGACAATGTCGCAACAACGTACTTCCAGTCCCAAAAGAAGCTGTCCGCTAAGCAAGCCCGTTGGCAGGACTTCCTAGTAGAATTCAACTTCACTTTGGAATACAAGCCGGGGAAAGCGAATGTGGTTGCCGACGCACTTAGCCGCAAGGCTTCTTTGGCTGCTGTTGTGAGCTCGAGTTGCAGCTCAATTGTTGGAGAAATAAGGGAAGGTTTGCAGCATGATCCAGTGGCTAAACAACTCTTTGCCTTGGCCCAACAAGGGAAAACGAAGAAATTCTGGGTCGATGATGGTCTGCTCTATACTACGGCCAGACGGGTGTACGTCCCGAAGTGGGCCAACCTTCGGCGTACCTTGATCAAGGAGGGCCATGACTCTGCTTGGGCGGGTAACCCGGGGCAGAAGAGAACCTTGGCACTGATAGAGGCTTCTTACTATTGGCCTCGAATGCGGGACGACGTCGAGGCATATGTGCGAACTTGTCTCATTTGCCAACAAGACAAAGTTGAAACAAATGTGCCGGGCGAATTGCTGTAGCCGCTGCCTATTGCTGAAAAGCCGTGGGACAGCGTCACAATGGACTTCATCACTTGCTTGCCGAACTCGGAGGGGTTTGGGACAATTATGGTCGTGGTGGATCGATTTTCCAAGTATGCTACATTCTCTGCCACGACAGCTAATTGCAAGGCTAAAGAGGCTGCCCGGATCTTTTTGAGAGATGTTGTCAAACACTGGGGCATCCCTAAGCATATTATTAGTGATCGGGATCCCCGATTCACTGGCTCATTCTGGAGGGAATTATTCAGCTTGTTGGGGTCGGAGTTGAACTTCTCGACCAGCTTTCACCTCAAACAGACGGGCAGACTGAAAGGATCAACGCACTGTTGGAGTGCTACTTGCGGCTCTATGTTAGTGCCAATCAGAAGGATTGGGCAGGGCTGCTGGATACTGCCCAATTCTCCTACAACTTGCAGCGAAGTGAAGCGACGGGAAGGAGTCCATTTGAGTTAGCAACGGGGCAGCAGCCAAATACGCCCCAATCCTTGCCCGTCAATGCCGGTTTCAAAAGTCCGGGTGCTTATCAGATGGCGAAAGCCTGGGAAGAGCAGGTCGACCTTGCACGGTCGTATCTCGACAAAGCAGCCCGGAAGATGAAGAAGTTTGCTGATCGCAAGCGACGTCCGGTGGATTATCAAATTGGGGATAGAGTTATGGTAAAACTCAACCCACGGCAATTCAAAATCGTTCCGGAGTGTGAATCAAAACTTGATTCGCAAATATGAGGGGCCATTCGATATTATTGCCAAGGCTGGCAAGATTTCGTATCGGGTTGACATGCCTCATCACTTGAAGATTCACCCCGTCTTCCACGCAAGCCAATTGAAGCCTTATTTCGAAGACAGGGAAGACAAAGAGCGGGGGCAAGCCGGGAGAGCCAGAATCTTCATTACACCGCCTACCGTAGACAAGCAAATTGAGGCTATCATCGATCACCAGCTTGTTCGGGGAAAGGGCTGGAACAACTCAAGTTCCCAGTTCCTAGTGCACTGGAAAGGGACAGCTCCGGAGGAGGCGACTTGGGAAAATACGAAGACTTGTGGCAGTTTCGCGACCAAGTCCACCAGTACTTGCAGTTGTGTGGCATCGGGGTCGTCGCCAATTCAGGCACGGGAGCGTGTACCGCCCCGCAAGGCGGTACATTAAAATCCCATAATTCCAACAACGTAGCAGCATCGCGTCAAAGCTCGGAGGATCAAGAACCTTGCTAAACTCCCTCCAAACTGATGGGGGTTTCTTGTAGGCAAGGATAAACCTGCCATGCTCCCCATGCTTAGCCAATAACTGAAGATAAAATCTGTGCAGCAAGTCTGCCATGTGGCAGTAAAGCAGGAAAGACAAATCTGCCTATTTTTCAGCCTGGGAAAATCTGCCACTTGTAGCCTTTTATTTTGAATTGCTTCCCAAACGTTTTGGCTCACTTTTGGAGCCTTTGTATATTGTTTTAAGTAGCTTTTCATATAGCATACTTAGCACTTAGAGTATCTCATATCTCTTACTTTGTATTTCCCTCTTGTAAAGACTTGGAAGATTATTGGAAAATTGGCTTGTTGACCTCCCAAAGACTTGGCTTCCTTTCTTGCTTTCTTTATTGTTTGTGGCTGTGTTGTGGACTGTCTTGATCAAAGTTCCTTTTGTGTTTGGTTGGACTGAGTTTTGAGGAGCCGTGCACGCCTTCATTACTGTCCCACGAGGTGCAGAAATTTGACCCCGTGACAACATGCCTCATTCATTATTCAAATTTCCACTATTTAAATGGATAGATATATTTTGTACATACCTTCACTTGAAATATATATGATTTTCTCTTTTCTTTCTCTTTTATACATAGACAATACCTTTTTAAACAAAAAAAAAACGTGAGGAAGACTTTAAACAAATTGGAGCTGGTCTTGTATCATTTCAATTTCAAAATTTGTGAATAAATCATAGGAGAAGTTTTCTTCTGGCCTAGCTAACCATCCCTTCCAAATATTAGACCAATCGGTTTCTTATGATTATTAAATATTAGACTATCAATAAAGAAGCTATTGAATTAATATTGATGTAATAAGTAAGCAAGACAACTATTAAAAAAAGGAATTAATTGATATCGTAGAAAATCCCTCCTCACTCTCTTTTTTCTTGCAAAAGTATTATCTATGTACGTGATTGAATTTTAGTTTTTAATCATTCCAGAGAAACGTTATTTTGAGTTACGTTTTAACTGTAAAACGTGCCTCGGCGTAATTAAATATAAAACGTTACTAACAATAACGTTTTATGTCTGTTTACTCTGTCAGATTTTTTTATTTTTTAGTTATTGAATTTTTTTGAATAAAATATTACCTTAAACGTTACTGAGAACTACATTTATACTAATTTTATAAAACTTCAAAAAAGATGTATTATTTTAATAAATTGACTTAAATAATTGCTTACTTTGGTCAAAACTTCGGGTTAAATTTTTTCATATAATATGGGACTAGAATTTACAATCATTTTTATGTATTGCTGGCACAAATAGCTTACCGTTATCCAAATCCTTATATACTACAGGAGCATCTTTGCACAAAGTTTATAAGTTTAACTGATCCATGGTTTGTCAGGTCCGACTTCAGTTAATGGGAATTCAACAAGCTTGTGTTCCTCTGCCATCAGATGTTGCGGAAGAACCTGTTTTCGTTAATGCAAAACAATATCATGGCATCTTGAGGCTTCGACAGTCTTGTGCAAAAGCTGAATCAGACAATAAACTTCTAAAATCTAGAAGGTATTTTGTACAAAATGCATTTTGCCTAGTTGCTACATTTGACAGCTTATTGGTTCAATGACGAATTAATATTTTCCAGTTCATTAGCTTACCAGTTTTACCAACCTATAGAATTTCTATTGAGATCCTTCTATTTTGAGGTCAGTACACAATGGTAACACATTAAACCTCACATTTTTTTCATTTATAATGTACTGTATCACAATAATAACTAAATGAGAATAAAAGATATTGTTGATAAAGCCAAATTCTAATACTAGGATTGTAACTGATGCGTTTTCTAATATGCTGCTGCTTAGATATTGGAGGGACTAAATGTCCTCCAACTTAGGGAGAAATGCAATCGTACCTCATTTGTGTATACTTTCTAAATATTTCTGACTTTTTGCTTTTTGTGCTTCTCTGTTTCAGCCACAGAAATGTAGTCCGAAGTGGTTCATGCTGCCTCTAATCTTTTGATGCTCCGTGTATTATTTTTTTAGTTGTATAAGTGTCCAGAAGTTGAGAAATACGACTGAAGAAATAAGATCATATGATTCTTGAAATTTCTTTGAGTTTGGAAGCATGATATATCAGGAACATCTTGAGATTAATCAACAATATCTCTTATTTCCTAGTAAATAGGTACGTAGAGTCAAAGTTACAATTATGTCTAATCACATATTAGAGTTGTAATCTCTTTTTGAGAATATGTTTGAAGAAACAATTAGACTATGGGGGTCTTACTGTGCAAAATAATCTTGCATGAATCTCGGCATTTGCACGCCTTGAGAAGAGTAGAGGGTGTGGATGTCGATTTATGAGTGCAAAGGGAATGGATGAATCTAGTGATAAGTCAAAGACTAACGCACGGGCGGCTGGCCAGTACAAAGAAAAAGACCCTCGCCTTAGGCCCCAAATTTTAGGGAGCCCCTTTTTTTTTTAGATAATTAGGTAAATTAAAAAAAAATCACATAACAATGCAAACGGCTAAAAAAAATTAAGTGGAAACGGTTAAAAATTAATATGATTTGACTTTTCAATTTTTTAAAAAGTTGTGTACTTTCTTCTAATGCCCACGTTATTTAATTTATTTTATTTTTTTAAAATTTGCTTTTATATATTTTATCCTTCTCTCTTCTATCTCTTCTCACTTTCTCTTTTCTAATTTTATATCTCTCTTATTCAAATTTCAAATCTTAATTACTTAATTGCTTTATTGATAATTTATATTTAAATTTTGAAAAAAAAATTATAGCAGCTCGATTCATTTTTGGAAATTAAATCAAGTCTTCATAACTTTTGAATCCGGTAATATCATTCTAATTTCTAATATTTTTTTTTTGTGTCTTATGCAGGAGCGGCTGGCAGTACAAAAAAAAAAAAAGACCCTCGCCTTAGGCCCCAAATTTTAAGGTCCAACCAATTTTTTTAGATGAAAGGTAAATTTAAAAAAATCACATCATAATGCAAACGGCTAAAAAAAATAAAGTGAAAACAGTTAAAAATTAAAATGATTTGACTTTCAACTTTTCAAAAAGTTGTGTACTTTCTTCTAAACACACGTTATTTAATTTATTTTTATTTTTTTAATTTTATTTTTATATATTTTATCCTCCTCTCTTTTATTTCTTCTCACTCTCTTTTCTAATTTTATATCTCTCTTATTCAAATTTTAAAACTTAAGAATTTACTTGCTCTATTGATAGTTTATATTTTAATTTTAAAGAAAAATAATTGTAGCAGCTCAATTATTTTTGAACTCAAGTCTTCATAACTTTTGAATCCGGTAATATTATTTTAATTTCTAATATTATTTTTGTTTTGTGTCTTATGTACGGACGACTGACTGTAAAAAGAAAAAGACCCTCGCCTAGGCCCAAATTTTAGGGGGCCCCATTTTTTTAAAGATAATTAGGTAAATTAAAAAAATCACATAACAATGCAAACGGCTAAAAAAATTATGTGATTTGACTTTTCAACTTTTTCGAGAAAAAATTGTGTACTTTCTTCTAAGCACACCTTATTTAATTTATTTTATCTTTTTTTTTTTAATTTTATTTTTATATATTTTATCCTCCTCTTTTTTATTTCTTTTCACTTTCTCTTTTCTAATTTTATATCTCTCTTTTACAAATTTTAAAGCTTAAGAACTTACTTGCTCTATTGATAGTTTATATTTTAATTTTAAAGAAAAATAATTGATGCAGCTCGATTATTTTTGAAAATCTAGTCTTCATTGATTTTGAACCGGTAATATCATTCTAATTTCTAATATTATTTTTATTTTGTGTCTTGTGTAGGGGCGGCTGGCCAGTACAAAGAAAAAGACCCTCGCCTTAGACCCCCAATTTTAGGTGGGGCAATTTTTTTTAGATAATTAGGTGAATTAAAAAAAAAATCATATAACAATGCAAACGGCTAAAAAAATTTTTAAGTGGAAATGGTTAAAAATTAAAATAATTTGACTTATCAACTTTTTAAAAAGTTGTGTACTTTCTTCTAATGCACACGTTATTTAATTTATTTTATCTTTTTTTTAATTTTGTTTTTATATATTTTATCCTCTTCTCTTCTATATCTTCTCACTTTCTCTTTTCTAATTTTATATCTCTCTTATTCAAATTTCAAAGCTTAATAACTTAATTGCTCTATTAATAGTTTATATTTAATTTTGAAGAAAAATAATTGTAGCAGCTCGATTTTTTTTAGAAATCAAATATTCATAGCTTTTGAATTCGGTAATATCATTCTAATTTCTAATATTATTTTTGTTTTGTATATTATGCAGGGCATCTAGCCAGTACAAAACAAAAGACCCTCGCCTTAGGTCCCTAATTTTTTTGGGGCCCATTTTTTTTAGATAATTAGGTAAATTAAATAAAAATTCACATAACAATGCAAACGGGTAAAAAAATATTAAGTGGAAATGATTAAAAATTAAAATGATTTGACTTTTCAACTTTTCAAAAAAGTTGCATACTTTCTTCTAATGCACATGTTATTTAATTCATTTCATCTTTTTTTTATGTTATTTTTATATATTTTATCCTTCTCTATTCTATTACTTCTCACTTTCTATTTTCTAATTTCATATCTCTTTTATTCAAATTTCAAAGCTTAAGAACTTAGTTGCTCTATTGAAAGCTTATATTTTAATTTTGAAGAAAAATAATTGTAGCAGCTCGATTCATTTTTGGAAATCAAGTTTCATAGAATTTGAATCCGGTAATATCATTCTAATTTTTAATATTATTTTTGTTTTGTGTCTTCTGTAGGGGCGGCTGGACAGTAGTACGAAAAAAATCCTCGCCTTAGGCCTCCTATTTTAGGGGGCCCCATTTTTGTATATAATTAGGTAAATTGAAGAAAAAATTCACATAACAATACAAACGACTAAAAAAATTAAGTGGAAACGGTTAAATTTAAATGATTTGACTTTTCAACTTTTCAAAAAGTTGTGTAGTTTCTTTTAATGAACACGTTATTTAATTTATTTTATCTTTTTTTTTAATTTTGTTTTTATATTTTTTATCATCTTCTCTTCTATTTCTTCTCACTTTCTCTTTTCTAATTTTATATCGCTCTTATTCAAATTTCAAAGCTTAAGAACTAACTTGCTTTATTGATAGTTTATGTTTTAATTATAAAATAATAATTGTAGCAGTTTGATTTATTTTTGGAAATCAAGTCTTCATAGCTTTTGAATCCGATAATATCATTCTAATTTCTAATATTATTTTTATTTTGTGTCTTATGCAGGGCCGGCTGGCAAGTACAAAGGAAAAGACCCTCGCCCTAGGCCCCAAATTTTAGGGGCCCCATTTTTTTTTTTATAGATAATTTGGTAAATTAAAAAAAATCACATAACAATGCAAACGGCTAAAAAAAAAAATTAAGTGGAAACGGTTAAATATTAAAATGATTTGACTTTTCAACTTTTCAAAAAGTTGTGTACTTTCTTCTAATGCAGACGTTATTTAATTTATTTATTTTTTTTAAAATTTTATTTTTATATATATTATCCTCCTCTTTTCTATTTCTTCTCACTTTCTCTTTTCTAATTTTATATCTCTTATTCAAATTTCAAAGTTGAAGAACTTACTTGCTCTATTGATAGTTTATATTTTAATTTTGAAGAAAAATAATTGTAGCAGCTCAATTCATTTTTGGAAATCAAATCTTCATAGGTTTTGAATCTGGTAATATCATTCTAATTTTTAATATTATTTTTGTTTTGTGTCTTATGCTGATTATATTTTTTATTTGATAAGTTTAAAATATCTGTTACATTTTAATATGTCAACTAGAAAATATGAATCCGGTCATTCAAAACTTATATAAAAAAGTTGATAACTTGATAAAATCTCAAAAAGGTGCTCTTGATAGGTTTTTAGAAAATAATGTTAAAATTAAATCAAAAAAATCTAGGGGAATGCTCTTTAGAAGAACAAGTTACTAACTTTGTTGAAGTTGAGTTAGATAAAGATATAAAATCAAAAAGAAGAAGAAGGAGAAGAAATTTGTGAAAAGTCGGATGTAGATTCCCAAAAAGATCAAGAACTCATAAATGAATTAAATAATCATAATCCTAAAAATATCTATGATTCTAGTCAAATATGGAATATTATTGATACAAAGTTAAGAGATTTATTAGTAGAAAAGGGACCAATTAGAATTACTGACACATGTTTTTCAAAGGATAAATTTTTAAGGCACTTTTCTACTACATATTATTTTCAAAAGTTGACAAATGGAGAAAGACATGAAAGAAGATGGTGTTAGTTTATTCCACAGAATTGAATAAGGTATTTTGTTTTTGTTGTAAGTTATTTAATACGATCTTTAATGCAAAGAATAATAAGTTAGCTAATGAAGGTAGTAGAGATTGAAAAAATCTTACTATTAAGCTTAAAACTCATGGAACAACTAACCAACATATTATTAATATGAGTTCATGGATTGATTTAGAATTATAAAACATTCAAGACCAAACTAATAGAGATAGAGAACATTGCAAAAATGTATTGTCAAATTATTTCTGTCATAAAAACTCTTGGAAGAAATAATTTGGTGTTTAGGGGAAAAATTGAAAAAATCTATCAAGAAAATAACGAAAACCTCTTGAGTCTTATTGAAATGATTGCAGAATTTAATCCAATTATGCAAGAACATATTCGACGAGTTAAACATGATGAAATTCATAATCATTATCTTGGACATAATATACAAAATGAATTAATAAATTTATTGGCAAGTGAAATTAAAAACAAGATTATTGAAAAAGTTATAAAACAAAGTATTTCTCTATCATACTTGATTGCACGCCAGATACAAGTCATCAAGACCAAATGTCTTTTATAATATGGAGTGTAGATATTTCGACAACTCCAATAAATGTGACCGGATATTTCTTAGAATTCTTAAAAGTGGATGATACAAGTGAAAAAGGTCTTTTTGAAGTTATTTTAGATAAAATAAAATGTATTGGACTTTATATTGATAATTTAAGAGGACAAGGATATGATAACAAATCTAATATGAAGGAGAAACATCAAGGAGTGCTAAAAGGACTTCTTGATATAAATCTTAGATCATTTTATACACGATGTGGTTGTCATAATCTAAATTTGGTACTTTGTGATATGACTAAGTCTTGTACAAAAGCTATATCATTTTTTGGAGTGGTACAACGTATATATTCACTATTTTCTTCGTCTACTAAACGGTGGAAAATTTAAAAGATAGTGTACCTAGTTTAACTCTTAAATCATTTTCACAAACACGGTGGGAAAGTCGTATTGAAAGTGTTAAAGCAATAAGGTTTCAAACTCCACAAATAAGAGATGCTTTATTTAAATTAGAAGAAGTTAGTGATGATCCAAAAATTAAAAGTGAAGCTAATTGTTTAGCAATTTTTGAGCTTGAAAATTTTGAATTTTTATTAGGTATGACTATTTGGTATGATGTATTATTTGCTGTAAATTCAATTAGCAAAAGTTTACAATCAAAAGATATGCATATTGATGTCGCTATTGATCAATTAAGAGGCTTAGTTTCTTTTTAAAAAAATATAGAGAAGAAGGATTTACAAATGCTATGATTTCGGCTCAGGAAATTGGATTAGAGATGAATGTAGAACCTGTATTTCGTAAGAAACGTGTGATTCATAGAAAAAAACAATTTGATGAGAATGTTGATGATGAATAACAAGACCCCTTGAAGAATCATTTAGAGTTGATTACTTTTTATACATAGTAGACGAAACCATCTTTTCACTTCAAAATAGATTTGAACAATTTGAAGTATATGAAAATATTTTTGGTTTTCTATTTAGTGGGAAAAAATTGAGATCATTAGATGATGAGAATTTTGTAAAAAATATTGTGTTAATCTTGAATGTCCCTTAAAACATAATACTCACCCCGATATTGACGGTCTAGACTTATTTTCTGAATTAAAAGTGTTAAGGGAAATCATAAAAAAAAAAAATACTCTAATTGAGATATTTAATCCAATAAAAAGACTTTTTTTTTCAAATGCTTACATTGCTTATAGAATAATGTTAACAATTCCCGTAACAGTCGCCTCAGCAGAAAAAAGTTTTTCAAAATTAAAAATAATAAAATCTTATTTATGATTGACAATGTCTCAAGAAAGATTAAGTGGTTTGTCTATATTATCAATTGAAAAAGAATTATTAGAAGAGATTGACTACACAAAAATTATTAACAACTTTGCATCTCAAAAACCTAGAAATATAAATTTAAAATAAAATCATATAATTTTTTTTAATGCCTCTAATTTGATTTTGGCCTTAGGCCATCAACGGATTTGAGCCGCCCCGGGCAAACGTCAATACTGACTCGAACAAAATTGAGGTTACTCTTTCAGAAAATGCTTCTTGAATTATGGCATTGCAAAGCAAGCAGCTGGATATGAAATTGCAAGATGTTGTTAGCCTGTTCTCAATCTTCCTTGTGAGTTGGTTTTTTTAGATTTATTATTTTTGTATTGTAGTTACTTTTAGTTGTTTCTCTCGCTAAGACTTCAATAGATTTTGGAGGACGCTGAAAGTAATGATCATTAGGTGTGGCATGTAAAAGTGTTTTTCCATAATTTAGGATTACTTTTGAGTCAAAAGTTTTGACTCATTACTTAGTAGGCATGTGAATATTTTCTCGTTAGGCATCAGGCATGGTATAATGTATCAGAGTAAAGTGCACTGTATTTCAGAGTTATTATTATTTGTAGTTAAGCTATTAGTCGGGTTCGCACCTGATCTCCCCCTCAAATTTTATTTGATAAGCAATTATCAATGACAAAAGAACCAGAAGATACTTCACATAAATCAAAATAATTATGCAATATGAAGAAAGAGAGAGACGGGAACAATTTGTCTTGTCTTTGGGATTTATTATCAAAACATTGAAAAACTGAAAAGTCAAAAGCACTTATGGATGGTTGGTCTATTTCTTCTTCCTATATTTTTTTTCTCATCAATGAATAGATTGAATTTTTGTTCCAAGAAACCAATCTCTTCCATATCTTAGATTATTCACTTCCTGCCCATTTCTCTATATAAATTGACAAAAGTATTCTTGCATCCTGATCAAAGAAGTTGAAATGAACAGAAAAGGAAAAAAATAAATCAAGAAGAAAGGATCAAGATAGCAAAGTTCAAGTTTAACCAACTGATTACAAAACTTGGATCCACATTCATAGTAGTACAAAATGCTAGTAACTAAACTACTTTTTCTGCAGATTAGCTCAACTTTATCTCTCCTCACTGATCAACTAACTCATGATTTCAATTGTTAATAGAGGTTTCTGATTATGGGAGTTTTTCTTTCTTGCATGAAAATCAGCTTTTATTCTTTAGCCTATCGTAGATGAACTTGTATTATCTGTGGCTAATATAATATTTTGATGTGTTTGTTAAATAAATTTCAGATAATTGCGAGAATGAACAACCACAAAAGCAGTCAGAGATGCAAAGTCAGTCTTCATCCCCTGCAGCTAAATTGTCTGTTCTTGGAACTGTGCCAACAGACATGCACTAGCTACTTGATACCTTCTCAACTTGGAAATGCAGATGTACTGATATTTTTGCTAGTGGATGCAGCACCACTTACCCTTTTTGTGATTCTTTAAGTTCTATAGTTGCCCTCTTTGTTCAGTATTAGAGCTCTTGTTAAATCTGATACAAGAACTCAAAAAATGATGCATGTGAATGTATTGATGTTAGTTTAGGGAGTATTAATAGTGAAGGGACGTTAGTCTAAAGATGTCAAATTTGTTTTTTTTCTCAGCATCTAATCTTTTCCCTCGTTGTGGTTTTTTTTACGTCATTAGTTTCAAGATTTTCAAAAAATTTTAACGGTTCAAATGTGAACAATGATATGATGTTTGCCTTTTCCTGTAAATGTCAAAATGTCATCCATTAGTTACAATGTCCATCTGCTACTACTATTTTTAGACTGATTCCTCAATTAGTTATGTTTTTTCATATGAAATAGGACTAGAATTTACTATCATTTTTCATGTCTTGCAAGTGCAAATAACATGCCGTTATTTAGATCCTTACTACATGAGCATCTTTGAACCCTATGACGCACAACCTTACCCTGCACAACCTTATCCAGTACCGTTGATGGTATACATTTTCTGACTAATTATATTTTTCATTTTATATCTGGTGAAATGTCCGCAAAGTTTATAGGCTTAACTGATCCATGGTTTGTCAGGTTCAACTTCAGTTGATAAGAATTCAACAAGCTGGTGTTCTTCTGCCAGTAAATGTTGCGGAAGAACCTGTTTTCGTTAATGCAAAACAATATCATGGCATCTTGAGGCGCCGACAATCTCGTGCAAAAGCTGAACCAAACACTAAACTTCTAAAATCTAGGAAGATATTTTGTAAAATGCATTTTTGTCATCATTTTACCTAGTAACTAAATTTGACAACTTATTGGTTCAATGACTGATTAATATTTCCCAATTCATTAGCCTACCAGTTTTACCAACCTGTAGAATTTCTATTTTGAGGTCAATACACAATGGTAACCCCAAAAATTTTTTCATTTATAATGTGCAGTGTTACAACAGTAACTAGTAGAGAATAAAATATATTGTTGATCAAGCCAAATTCTGATATTAGGATTGTACCTGATGTATTTTTAACTTGTATATACTTTCTAAACACTACTAACCTTTTGCTTTTTGTGCTTCTCTGTTTCAGCCACAGAAATGTAGTTAGAAGTGGTCCATGTTGTCTGTAATCTTTAGTTGTACAAGTGTCCAGAAGTTGAGAAATGCGACTGAAGAAATAATAAAATCATATGATTCTTGAGATTTCTCTGAGTTTGAAAGCATGATATATAAGAACATCTTGATCTTGATCAATAATATCTTTTATTTCCTAGTAAATAGGTACGTAGAGTCAAAGTTATGATTATGTCTAGTCACATAATAGAGTTGTAATCTCTTTTTGAGGATGTGTTTCAAGAACCAATTAGACCATGGGGGTCTTACTGTGCAAAATAATCTTGCATGAATCTCGGCATTTGTATGCCTTGAGAAGAGCTAGAGGGTGTGGAGGTTGATTTATGAGTGCAAAGTGAACGAATGAATCTGGTGATAAGTTGAAGGCAAACGTCAATACTGACTCCAATAAAATGAGGTTACTTCTTCAGAAAATGCTTCTTGAATTATGACAATGTGCAATTGCAAGATGTTGTTCTCAGTCTTCTTTCTGAGTTGGGTTTTTTTAGATTTATCATTTTCGTATTGTAATTACTTTTAGCTGTTTTTTCGCTGATACTTTAATAAATTTCGGAGGACACTGAAGGTAATGGTCATTAGGTGTGACATGTAAAAGTGTTTTTTCTTCTTCATAGTTTAGGATTATTTTGACTCATTACTTAATATTAGGCATGTAAATCTTTTCTTGTTAGGCATTAGGCATGGTATGATGTATTATAGTAAAGTGCTTACTCTGTATTTCAGAGTTGATATTATCTGTAGTTAGTCCTTTAATCGGGTAAGTTTCTTGTAAACTTGCTATAAAAGTGTGACGTCTTTTAATAACTCATTTATTCTTTTTTGAAAGGGTAAAAGTTGCTTAATTGTGTATGGTGACTCATCCATATCCACTTGTTACTGTTATTGTCACCCCAATATTTGATTTGCCCGGAATATACAAAATAAAAATAATTGCAATTTTCCATGATAACAAATGAGCCACTAGGAGAATGATGGTTCTATATTTTGGGACAGAAGAAATAAAATATTATAAAGCATGTTTTCTTTAAAAATGAAAAAAGAATTTTTTTTATTGATAGCGGGGTTCAATAACCCATAATATTAGTGTGAAAAAATATTTTCATCGTCTTTTTTTTTATCCACTGAGCTATCAATTAATTTTGTTAGGGGATTACAAGTGTATACATATATATATATATATTTATTTAATTTTTTTATATAAATACAAGGTGTATGGAAAACTAATGGCTTCACCCGAGCCCATGAAACCCCACCTAACTTCACCTCTGGCGATCAACTATTTAGTAAATTTTCATTTTTCGTGTCATTTCATTTAAGCTTGTCTCTGTAAAATTTATAAGAATAGACACATGCTTTATGTTTTCACGGAGTTTTCTTTAAATTATACCCTTAACCTAGCATTTGTCCATAAATTTCCAAATATTTTTGACAAATACTATTTGAGTGAAAATTTGGATGAAATTTCACCTTGTGTTGACCATAGTAATTGGAAAGCATATTTTCCCTTTTTTAGAAAAATATGATTTATACCCATAAGTTCTAAAAATTGTAATAACCCGAATCTGAAAGGTCATCTTTTTAATAATTTTAAATAGTCATTGAACAATAGTTAATTAATTTGCGGGTAAATTGGTCATTTTTAATAATAGGGGCCATGTCTGAGATATTAAAAATAACTTAGTAGAGTTTTATTTAGAAAAGGGAAGGAGAGGTGTAAAGCGTAGCCGCCATGTTGAGTGTAAAATCTATTCGAGGTTAAAGAAAAAATTAATTTGTTGACAAGTTTACAAGTGATTGAGCAGTAATTATTAATAATTTTATATAATGGCTGGAGATATGTTATTGGTTATCTTTGTTTAGGTACATTTGATTGTTTAATGTGAATAACTTATTGTTATTAGTATTAAATGAATTCTTGATAGGCATAAATATAACTGCAATATAAAATGGTAAGTGGAGTATATTTGTTGCATGGTACACAATTTACGAGTAAAATTTATCATAGAACATTAATGATTCTATGGAAATAAGATATTATTATATTGGGTTGTTGGAAGTAATTGGAAGGAAAAATATATGTAAACATTTGCATTCTGCAAAGTTGAGAATTTATCAGGAAAGTGACAATTACTAATTATGCCATTAACTAGATAGGTAAGTATTGAAGAGTAAATTTATAGAAACATAATGCGTATCAAAGTGGATTCTAGAAAATTGTTGGTTTCCGTGGAATTTTGTCCACAAACTAAGTTTTTTTTAATATCTTTAGAATCTTTACTATTGTTATCATATTATAATTCAAATTTTTGCTATACTAAGATAGGAAATTAAGTAGTGGTATATTATATCATACATGAAGTAATAGAGTTGGTATTTTAAAAAAAAAGGGGACTTAGCCTTAGACTTGGGACTTGGAACTTGAAAAATATGATAGTTGAAATGTTAGTTGGCATCAAAAGTTATGAACTTGATTATAAATTTGGGTGAATTTTTTTGGTCAAGGTTAAACACATAGTAATGTGGGTGTTGTTAGTTCTGAAACCTTATTGCGAATATATACTTGAATAGATTGCATAGATTCGGAAGCTCAACGGAAAGGAAAAGCTCAAGTCCCAGAGTGATTATTCGTTTGTCTAAGGCAAGTGAATTAAACTCTTGATAAGTGTATGAAATTCGTGTATTTCCTTGTGTGATGTTTGAGAATGATTTTGAGGCTTATTGTTTACCTGTTGGTGTAGTATCATAGTTGAATTGTTGTAAGTTGTGTCTTGCTATCAAAATGGTTATCTCCTCTTCTTTTAATTTGAGGATGTCATTTGCATTGCTCTGAGACATGGTTGTGACAAGTGTCATGTGATAAGAGGGTATACTGTTTCGATGGTCGTATCGCGCGCCGCGTTGGATATTATATTTCGAGGGACGTATCGCGTGCCACGATGGTTACTATTATCGATGATCGTATCGCATGCCGCGATGGATTCATGGATAGATATGTCCCCCATGAGTCCCAGACTGAGAGGCAACGGATGCGTATTATTAGGTCAGACATGCATCACTATATTTGACATTGCATTTCATAGCATTGCACATTTTGATCATTGATGAACCTGTACTTGTGTTTTTTTATCTTGTGAGTGATTTTCTGTGAAACTTGTGACTGATAAATATTGAGTTGTTATTGGAAATTGTAATATGTTAGAGTATAATTATTGAGTTGGGTGCTTGTGAACTGTTAGGTTGGGTTGACTTTATGTAGGTTGTAGTGTAGAGGTTCGGATTGGCTGTAAGGAGTACCTGTATTTTGTTCTCTTATCTTGTGTTTAGCGGTTTGCTTGTTGGGTACCGTGTGATTTGGTACTCACCCCTTGCTTCTACAAATTTTTGTAGGTTACGAGCCTGGATCTTCGTGATACCTTCCATTATCTCCGTTTCCGAGGCATCTAGTGGAGAATTGTGAGGTAAGTGTTTGTCATCTCAGCGAACCTTCCTACTCACGTTTATGATTTTGTTTTTACTGGAAAGACGATTTCATTTTAGACTTGCGTGTTTTATTTCAATTCTAGTATTTTCATTAGAGACTTGTGCAGGTGACAATCGAATTTTGGGGATTGAATCAAGTTGAATTATTATTAGACTTTTGTTTTGTTTCCGTACTTAATTAGGTGATTGAGTTTTAGGGATGACTTATGTTGGTGGAATAAGATGAGTGCCATCACACTCATTTTTGGGTTGTGACAAAAACTATCAAAACTAACCATAAGTTTGTAGTACAAGTCAATTGGATCTTCATTGCAATAAATAACAAGTGGTGGTAATGACACTTGAGCAACGTGGTAGTTTGGAGTGAGTGAAACAACCATCATTGCATACATTGTGAAGTAGACAAAACACATGACTATTTTATCTTGAGCCGATTGTTCATCATTTTCGTCAATAATCATATTATTACTTTCATTCACTGAATATTGCACTATTTTGGTGTTCACGTAAAAAATTATGTAATACAATGCAAACAATTACTATAGAGTGTTTTTTTTAAAGATAAACGTTTGGTGTATAATTTTAATTTTTAACATATTCGGAATGATGAGATTTGTCCAAAATACTAGAAAAAATTAGTATTTGGAAATTGAGATATTTGCGAAATAATGACAAATTGTATGGACAAATATTATTTGCCAAAAAATTTCCTAAAAATAATTTGGGAAATCTATGGCCAAACGGGTCCTTAGACTATATCCTTAAATTTCTTAACATAAGACTAGTATGTAAACTTATGTCGTTTGATTCTCGAAAAATGAAAAATGTTACATAAATTTGGGATAGAGGGAGTATAACATATTGATCCATGGACCTTAATGCAATTGACAAATATTATTAATTACATAAAAGATAGAGAAAAGACATAAAGTACTATTGAAGTTGTTTAAAATATTCAAAAAGACAACTTAACTTTGCAATCATCCTATTACCCTACTAAAAAATTATGAATGAATATTATTATATCAAATTAAGAAGTAAATGTACAACAATCATTACATGACACGTGTTAATTTAATAAAAATTTTTTTAGCTTTCTCTTAATTTTTGGCTTATTTTAATTTTGATTTCATCTTAAATTCCACTTCATCTTTCACCCCACTTTCAATCTGATTCATCCCTCCATTTTCTTTCTTTTTCTTCACCTTCCACCCTCACTCCACCCCCCACATCATCAAGTTGAACCCCTCTCTCCTTTTTTTTCTTTTCCTTTTCTTCTTCAATCAACTTTTTGTTTTAGTGATTCTTTTTATAAAAATAATCATATTATCTTCTAGATTTTGTAGAATTATTGATAATAAAATTAATTATTTTTCTAAGAAAATTTAAAATTTTAAAGGTATCATCAATTATTTTTTTTCCTATAACTTCAAAATTAGAAATGATAATTTTAAATGAATCTATGAATTTCTCAAATATTGAAAGAACTTGATTGAAATCGGATAAAAAAAATTATATGATACTTTCTAATCATCTTGAAATATAATGGGTTTATCAAATTGTTCGAAATGTAAAAAATATTTAGATAAAATTTTAAAATTAAAGAGAGTAAACTACAAGTTAAAAAAGAAAGAAGGTGAAGTTGTGATAAAATGATCATATTGAAAATGAAAAGTTTCTATGGACATTACAATGAATTTTGAAGGAGAAAGAAAGAGAAAAAAACAATAAGAAAAAAGTGCAAAAGAGATCTTGCATAAGTTATGCAATAAGGTTCTCATATATGTAAGGTATGATGATTTTGCATAAGTTATGCGATAAAGTTCTCATATCTGTAAGGTATGATTCATCTTTACTTTGACATATTTGGAGTTACCATCTTGAGCAAGTATTTAAAGAGACCTGTCAATTTTTATACGTTTTATTTTAATCGATTGGGAAGAGAATTTCTTAATTTATTTTAATGATTAAATAAACACAACTCAGTGAAAGATATGTTTTCAATCTTTATATGATGTATGTGATCTATTAAACTATATCTATTAACTAACGATGGTGATTAAAATAAAACAATAATCTCAATTTGATCATATTAATGATCATTAAAAGTGATAAAATTACAATTATGTTGAAGGCTTGAGGTTGAGCCTCATTGTGGGTAAGACGGTAGATTTAAGTTTTATTGCACCAAAAGAATAAGACAATGGATTTACTTTCAATCGCACCAAGAGGGTAAGACATTGGGTTAAAGTCCCGGTACACCACGATGAGAAGATATTGGGTTCAAGTTCCATTGATTTATGACCTAAGAAATTTATATATAGATAAGACATTGAATTTGAATTTTAATGCACCATATTGATTATATAATCATGACTACAGAAAAACTAATGTGTTTTTTATGAGAAGTCATGAAATTTACTGTATTTGATCCATTATTAGAGTGAATGTGGAAGTAGTGCATAATATGTCTGAAAGAGGACAAATGATTGAATAATGCACATAAATATAGAATAAGGTACTAAAGCTATCATAATTTGATATGCTCACATGTTTGTGTTCCATTCACGAAGAATGATAACTTTTGATAAATGCTAAAAATATAGATCCATTCTCTAAAGGGAATGAGGTGTGAGCCACCATGCTAGGCGTGAGAAAGATTGCGATCCTTGGTCAATGATGTAGAATCACCAAGTATGTCTCTAAGAAGACATGTTTTATAGAAAAGTTTCATGCTTGTATTGGATAAAAACTAGTGCAATTGAGGCTCATTCTATAGTAAATAAAAAGTTTACTAATTTCAATATTTTCTTAATTTGGCATGATTGTCTCGCACATCATTAGTCTATAATGTGTAATACCTCGAAAATGACTTAAGTGAATCTAGAACCTAACATGGTTGTCATGAGAGTCTAGGGTCCTAAAATGTTCTATAATGTGGTATTTAGGCAGTGTCTAGAGTTTTAGGTGATTTGGAAGTGAAACGTCAAGGGACGACCAAAATGTTAGACGACTAAGTCACCTATGGGTCTCATGAGTAGTTATGTGCTTATATGTGTGTTTCATGAGTTAATAAAGCCTTCGTATTAGTTATTAAAGTGTTTATAGGCAGTGTGTAAAGTTTCATGAAGTTTGGAGGTCAAATGTCCATGACGTTCGAAAGGTTTGCCTTGAAATGACCTTGTGTGTCTTGGCATGTTTCGTCGAGTTTTACCTATTTTTTTGGATGAAATTGATGTGGTAGGTCCTAAAATCGTATACGAACATATTCGGGTTGGAAAATTTTGGACAAATATCCCCAAGGACCATCCAAGGGTCCTTTATTTGAGCCAAGCCTGCTTAGACCAAGCCCCAAACGACGGCTCGTGGGCCAGTCGACGCCCCGTCAATGGGTGTCGTGGGTCAAGACTTAGCCTAGGGAGCTCAAGCTCCCAAATTCAAGTCTCTGAACCAAACAACGAGATGCTAAGATGGTCCGTTGATTGACAAACGGTCCATCGACTGGGCAGTCGTCGATGGGGCTTTTCATGCGCAAGTTTACTGTTAACTCTAGGGGTGAATTGGTAAATTCATCTCACATCCAACTAAGATAAAGGACGGTTACTTAGGCGTATTTTAGGTATTTTGAGTGGGTTTATAAGTCCTAAAGGTTTAGAAGAATTCATTCTTCAAAATTTAAACTCAAATTCTCTTAGAAATTCTCTAGAACTCCATTAGAGCCAAAACTCAAGGAAGAGCTTGGATTGGAGAATTGAGTGGATATTCTTCATCAAATTGGTGGATTAACATCATTGAGGTATGATTTTTGATCCTTGAAATTCTATTCATCAAGGAGCCCAACATTCAAAGAGTTTTCTAAAGTTTTCAAAGATGAACTTGTCCGATTTCATCAGCTATCCATGGGTTCTTGCATTAAAGGTTTTAAAGCATTGTATATTGATTGAATTTTTATTACTTAGATGATTTTAACTCAATTAACCTATGAACTCATGTAATTGATGAACCCTAATTTTTTACTACTTTATGAGTTAAGTGATGTTGACTTAATGCTTATGAATTCTAGTGTAGTTTTCGATGGGCTATTGAATGATGTAAGCATTGTATTCAATTGGTGTCTAATTGGTCTTAGATTGATAAATCTATATTGAATTGACTTAGATTCATTGAGTATTATAGTTTATGTATTGAATTGATGTTCATGACCATGGGTAAGGGCCTTATGGTATTGAATTGGATCATTTAGCTTTGGATTGAAGTGGAGAGAATGAATTAGTGGTACGCTGCCCTAATTCTCTTTATTCTATGTTAATTAGACTTCAATTATTTTGTGATTGGTATGGTCCACTTATGGTGGCGGTGCTATGTCCTTTACTTGCAATTGATGTGGCCTTGTCGGCGTTACTTTATGTCATATGATGATCATGACCTTGTCGGAACTACTTGAACTACTATGATGATTTGTGTAGTTGATTTATGTTAATTATGACCATATCTATCTACATGTGATTAATGTGAAAGTATGTGTTCTTCTATTGATATTAGGTGATCATGTTAGACTATGACTATGTGCTTATGAGTTTAGTCTTAGAGTTGATGCATGATTGTTCCTACTTGACTATATGAGTTTATGATGGTTATAATGATAATGATATAGTAATGTATAATTTGACATAAAGATGATAAGGGTCATTCCTAAGTGCTTCAAAGAATGATATGCTATATGTAATAAAGTAAAGTATGTTGTGTCTTGTTTGGTAGACTTGTTTCCCTAACTTGATACATATATGAATGATATGTGAATTATGAGATTTCTTGACTAGGTAATCTTAGTACACCCTTGTCATGTATGAATGAATGATATATGAGACCTTAAATGATATTAAGAAGGTCATGTACGTGGAACCTTAAACCTAGTGGTAAGGTTATCAACTTTGAAGTCGAGAGCCGTAATTGTATCCTTCATGTACTGAATGATGGACTTAGGGTTGACTGGATGGAACGACATCATATCATCCTTAGGGAATTCATGATGATCTATCTTTGTCTCAATTGTAAGGTAGCCCTAGTGGACCTCTTTAGTAGGGTAAATGTGATTGGGTTATGAACTTGATATAAAACACCCTTTGTATGAACCTTTAATGTAAATGACTCTATGAGAACAAAGGCTAGCACCGAGTGAGTATGTTATAGGAAGTAGATCTAATCGAGAATGAGACTAGAGTACAATGTAGCGCTACTTGAGAATGAGACTAGAGCACATAAAAGCCCTTTATATTCCTTAACCATGTGCCTACAGGGGATGTGTCTTAGTTCTACCCTTGGCAAGTAGAGCACCCTCATCGGAGTAGGTTAGAACTCCAGATTTCATGTTTAGCTATCATGGTCTATGTCGGTTATTGCCTATTCTCATCATGTGGGATACCTACTAGCATTAGAAGTTCTATGAAGTTTAGGTGGTGGTATAAGACACTATCTAGACATTGTACAATAGGCTTTGAAGGTGTTAGTTAGAGTCCTTAGGTCTTCTCCAAGACCATTACTTGAATGTCCTTTATGTTATGAATGAGTCTTAAATGAACTAATGAATGTAATGACTTAAGTAAAGGAAGTATGTTAAATGAATAAGTACTTATCTAGAGTAGTTAAAGGATGTCTAGTTAAGGTGCAAAGGGAGCATAGGAATGGTTACTTCGTATCTTACCTAGATAAGTCTTAAGAATGACTCTAATTGGGGAAGTTACTTGATTATGTAGACATGATCTAAGCCTTAGGTAGTCTTAAGGATTATTTAGGTAATTTTGAAGAGGTCAATCATGGACATTATCTTCTTGATTTACTCAAGTAAGTCTTTTGATAGCCTTTGGAAGGAGAACGTCAATATTATTTATATGTTGTTGTATTAAGTGATAATGATTCTATCTTAGGTAGTCTATAGGATCTTAAGTGTGTGTGTAAGAGATTGTATGGGCGGTCGCTTCACAACTCACTCAAGTGAGACTTAGAATCACCTTTGGTAGGAGAATCTCATGTTCATGTGGTTGATGTATTATGAGTGTGTGTAACTCATTATAGGTGGTCTTAAGAATCATTTAGGTGTGCCTAGAGAAGGTGTATGTACGTTCTCTCTTTGTCTTATTTAAGTGAGTCTTAGGATAGCTTTTAGTGAGGGAACTAAATGTTATAAAGTGTCTATGGTGAAACTAAGAAACATCACTGTCTCACTGTAACAGTGATATACTTCACTGTATTGTTTTCTTAAAAATGTCCTAAATTGATTAATTGATTTCTTATGTGTTTCTAAGTTGTTAAATGTTGTTCCTATGATTATATTATTATATTTAAATTAAAAGATGCATATTTTCAATAAATGTCTATTTTTATAATATTTATGCATTATGCCATACTTAATACATGTGGTTGTACTAATTCAATGCTTTTATCTATCTCTAACGTGATTCATAGGTGAAGATGCTTTTGGAGAGCTAAGCTTGGATTAGAAGATACTTCAAGCAAGTTGAAGTATGTCCTCGTTTGAATCAAGGACATAGATGTCTTTTATTTTCTTTATTGAAGTATTGTAATAGACTTAGTAGTAGTTATTTCTATTGTGTATGGGTTGTGTCCCAAAGTACTCTTGTGTCTAAGATTTGATGAAATGAGACTTAGTATTTCTTATGAGTTTTATATGAAAGATATTTTAAGGACTTATAGAATGCTAGTGAAAAGTTTTAATTTCGCACTACTTTTTCTATGTTTATATGCGATGAACGATACGAAAGGGCTTGTACAAGACCTCCGAAAGGTCAAGTATGCCGGTCACACTCCGAGAGTGTCATATCTTCTATGGTGTGGTCTCGGAATGTGACATAATATTTAGACGAATTATGGAAAATAAAAATGGACATCCATTGAAGAACCTAAAAATTATTGTAAATGGTGAATTTTTTTGTAATGCTTGTTAGCAAGGCAAATTAATTGTGAAACCATCATAAACGAAAGTTGAGATTGAATCTGTTGTGTTCTAGGAACGTATACAGATATTTGTGGACCTATTTATCCCCAGTGGATTATTTAGATACTTAATGGTTCTAATAGATGTTTCTTCAAGATGGTCTCACGTGTGCCGATTGTTATCTCACAACTTGATTTTGCAAAAATATTGGAATGAATAATACGATTATAGGCACAGTTTTCTGATAATCAGAGTAGTCCATTCAGTGATGGAATTATGACTCACATCTAGACGGAGTAGAGTAATTGTGAGAAAAAAAAATCTGAAATTTACTCCCAGAGTATTAAAATTAAAATTTACTTATATTATAGTAAATTAGAAATTTACTAAAGCAAAAAACACATGGCATAGTAAACTTGGAGTTAACAAATACTAATAATTATTAGTTGACATGAATAATTTGGACATCTCAAAGATGTGCATACTCAGTAATGGACATACATTGAAAAATTAGAAGATTTTTCGAGAATTCTTTGTTGTTTGTTCTCATGACAAGTTGATTGGATCAACTAAAATTGGAACTAAATCCCTAAATTCTGAAAAGTATAAAAGGTGAATATGGACCCTTTCACCTATCATATGATACGATAAAAGGATGCATCTATAAGATAATCACATGTGCGTTTATTTTCAACTTGCCATTAGACATTCGCGTAATTGTTTGTGCAAGATAATCAAGTTAAGAGCACAACTTTCAGAATATGAAATCAAGATAATTCATCTTGATAATTTGATAAATATCCAAGCTGATGTGACATTAAATTCCTCAAATAAGTAGTCAATCATTGATTATGAGAACAAAACTTCACAGTCTGAAATATAATATAGTTGTATGCATCATACCAATAAATTATGATCAAATTTTATTTCAATTGATTATTCTCAGAGACCAGATATTTTTCATCTGATTATTTTGGTATGTATTTATAATCAATGAAAACAATGATGCACAAATATATATTCTCCCAAAGATTGAGATATATGTTAGTTTGTCTAACATAAGGGGGAGATTAGAAGCAACACAACAGTTGTAAATACTCCTATTGAATGTCCCTTAAGGATAGAGTCTATGACATGCATGAATCATGATGGACTAATAATTTTAATATAATAATCCTTGAAAAAGGGGAAAAAATCAAAGAATTCAAATGACCATAATAAGGAGACAATGTGTTGTTGAAAAAACGATATAACACTTCATAAAACCTCATGAGAGGGGTACGTACCTAAAAATAATGAAGTGATGAGATCTCAATAAGTTATGTCGTATTGTGAATCTTTGCAAAGTCATATACCGTTGACGATATCTTTGATAGAATAACGCGCAATATTGTAAAAGATTATGATGATATGAATTTTACATCTACTTAAGTATGCTGGTGTATAAATAATTATCAAGTGAAAAGTGGAATGATGCATCTCGGTAAGCGTAAAGCTTATTTGACTTGCAATTTAGGCACTAGAAAATGTCATACATTTAATATTGAATGTTGTCACTTGAAAAAATTTGATATGAAAATATCCAATGGATTCAAAATCTAAAACATATACAAGTTTTTGAAAAACTTGTTTATAATCCTCATAAGATTAAACAGATTCAAAATGCATAAAGCATATACAAGTATTTGATGAAAGTTAATGACTAGAATTGAAACTCTTGAAGAGTTTTCAAAAGGCAATAGATTATTTGCTTAAAGAAGTTGAAGTAAGGAACTTGCAGGAATCTTTGATCCTAAAGTTATGATTCATAAAAGGAGATAGAATGAAACATATTTCGTTAAAACTTTTTCCACACTCATGACCTCCCAAGAATGGCGATATCAACATGCAACATGTTTGTTTAAGTAATAATATAGTTGATTTATCCACCAAGCCTCTACCAACTACAAATTTCAAGAAGATGGTGCTCAAGCTTGGAAAACGAAGATTCAAGTCTGTGGATAGATGTTCTCCTTAGGGGGAGTTAATACGCGATATCGATGTACTATTTTTTCCTCACAAGGTTTTGTCCATTGGGTTTTCCTTGTAAGGTTTTCAATGAGGCATCCATAACGCGTATTATTAGATACGCATACTCTTTTTCCTTCAATAGATTTTATCAAATAAAAGTTTTAACGAGGCACATAATCTATCGACATTTTAGGGGGAGTGTTATAAACATATTTGTATCATAGTGAATGTCTAATTATGTGGAGTCATTTTAGGATGTAGTTAGAAATTCTAGTTGGAGACAAAGTTAGATTTCTCCTATAAATAAAAAGGTTTTCCTTCCTTGTAAAGAATGATCCATGAATACTGAACATACTTTAAGATGAATAAAAGGTATTTTCTCTTCTCCATATGTTATTTATCTCATTGTTTATATAGTTTTATAACAAAATTTTTCTTTATAATAAATTATATTAATTATTTTAGGTTGTTCACTCCTTCTTTGAGTGAACGCACACTCTATATAAGGTGAATAAAAAATCTTTTAAAACAATTGATACAATTCAAATTTCACATTATATCTTTTCCTTAAAAATAATAAAAATTATTGGGACCCATGGGTTGTGGGTAGAAGTTGATAGAATGAATACTAGTAGTCTAATAGAGGTAGTTTGTTATTGTCACTTTATTAATCAATCAATCAAATTTAACATATAAGAGGTAAAAGTTCGCATTTCTCTCCCACCTCCCTCTTATTCTCTCTCCGTCTTGTTTCCTTCGTCATTGAAGCATAATCTCAGATTCCAAATCAATATTCTTGCCACAAATTAGGTGATGATTGTTCTTCGATCTTTTATGCATTTCACCTCAATTTTATAATGATCTGGGTACTCGATTACATGTTTCCTTCATTTTTTTAATGCTCATATCTTTGTATTTTGGGATTCAATGATTCTTCGAATTATCTGAGTTTTGTGTACCTGGATTCCGCTTGCATGATGGCTCCGATTACCATTTATGTTATATGTGTCTCTTGTGGAATTCAAAAAGGCTTCTATCCTTTTTCTTTTTTTTTGATTTATGGGCTTCTGATGCTACCAATTACTTTTACACTTCTGTTTCCTAGTTGTTCCTTGTCCTGCTAGCAGCCTATTTTTCTTCCTGGTGTTTTGTTTTGCCAGAGTGTCTGTCATCATTGATATGTTTCCTGATTTATGGAATGTACATTATGACGAGAAATGTTTCCAGGGGAAAATGTTTTAGCTTGAGAATTTTTTTTGTGGGCCATTTTAAGAGTTGGGTTGGTTATATATGGTATGGGATAGTGTCTTGATGTTAGTTTGAATATTGAAGGTTGATAACAATGTCTAATTGACTGTGTATAGAGTAAAATAATAGGGATAGTTGTAAAGGAAATGACTTCAGGTAACCAAAAGCAAAAAAGCATTTGCCTTCAAGGAAAAAATGATTGTAGGATTTTTACAAATGCAAATATGTGAAGGCCCTTGTCACATCCGTATCTTCCTTAAGCTTTTCAGCTGACTGACTCATTATATGTTGGTTCCTTGTAAAAGGTGGTCAAGTTGAAGGAGAGCAGCTTAGTAGAGAGCAATGAGCCAGCGCCCGTCTGCACTTACAAGACCAACTTCAAGTATGATCTCACTGCACTATCAAACGTCTGCTTATGTGCTAATTTAGCTCTGTATGAGAGTAGTTACTTCGCTTCACTACAACCATCTTATTGTGTCTTATGTGTTGTTCATGATGTATCTGGAAATTGCATCCAATAGAGTTTTTTGTAAATTGACACATCTAAGCTTAAGAAAACTGCAAGTTTGTAGTCGTTGATACAAAGGTGTAAATAATTACTTCTCAAATTTCTGAGATGATAATGTCTTTCGATTTTATTGGAGATTGTGTCTGTATTCTTACATTTATGCGCATGCTCAGACTTCCTCATTGCTTGATAGCAATATGACGCTCCTAGGAGAATTTCAGGCATACTCTTTAAAAGTCAAACACCTCTTTTTTCTTTTAATTGTTTGTTTGGAGATTATCCAACTCGTCTTGGAAGATGTTCACATGAAAGTTGAAGTGATTACACTAAAGATCCATAATTTGTAAGCCATGTAGGTGGATCCCCATGTCTGTACTCAACCTTTAATTGTTAGAATGGGGGTAGAGCTAGGAATTTCATCAAGGGGATTTGAGAAAAGCTCTCTTTGTGTCTAGGGTATTCAACAATTTTTATATATACACATATAGAATATTTTTCACTTGTATTGCACCCAAGGGTGTGGCCGAGCGGTCAATGAAGTGGTTGAGAATCCTGAGATCTCAGGACCTGCGGAGAAAAAAAAACACTAGGTGATTCTTCCCATCTGTCCTAGCCTTGGTGGTTAGAGTTACTTGGTACCTGTAGCTGGTGAGGTGATAGGTATTCCATGGAATTAGTCAAGGCGCATGAAAAGCTGGCCCGGACACCGCAGTCATAAAAAGAAAGATCTTTCACCTGTATACATTGTACAATTTTCCGGTGAAGAGGGTTAGTTGAAACCCCTTGGCAGAAGTGTCTCCGCAACTGATGTTAGAGCATTTTTAAAGGCTGAAGTTTATATGCTTGTCTTTTGTTATTGCTGTTCACTTCATACAGTAATTGAGAAATTACAGATTCATTTAATTGGAGTTGACTATAATGAAAGACACCTAGCTTAATACTCCAAAATTTGATCGTGCATGCTGAAACTTCTTACTTTTCTTAAATTTTCTTCTACCTGTTCCTTGTAAAGTGGTCTATGGGATCCAGTTAGGCATTGGTCATTTACAAAGTCAAAACTGCTTATAAGAAGGAATAAAAAAAGTTGTATCCTTTTTATTGGTTTGATGATTATTGGGCCATAGTTTCTACAATTTTACATGCCATACATTGATAATACTCCAATGTTTGATCGTGCATGCTGAAACTTCTTACTTTTCTTAAATTTTCTTCTACCTATTCCTTGTTAAGTGGTCTATGGGATCCAGTTAGGCATTGGTCATTTACAAAGTTAAAACTGCTTATAAGACGGAAAAAAAGTTGCATCCTTTTTATTTGTTGTGTTTGATGGTTATTGGGCCAGAGTTTCTACAACTTAACATGCCAAACATTGATGGCTTCACTATTGATAGTTGGCAGAAGTAGTCCTTTATGAGATAAATGAATGAGGATTTGGAGTTATAAGTTTTAACTTTGAAGTACCAATTTTCTCTTCCTCGTTGCACAAAAGATAGCCCATATGGTGCATTGACAGATTTTTATGCTGTTTGAGATAGTTGTATGCTTCAATTTCTTCCAAATAACTGTTATGTTTTGCTACAAATTGATAACTCAGTCTTCACTGGTCACAGTAAGCTATTACCATGTCCTTGTATAGATAGATACCTCCAACCTTTTCAATCTTTGAATAATTAGATTTATCTTTCTTTTTGTGTGACTGGTAATTGTAAATTCACAGGCAAGAGAAGATTGAAAGACCTTTTGCTTCAAAAAGATAATCGTGTGTGTGCTGATTGTGGTTCTCCAGACCCTAAATGGGCGTAAGTTTCAGCACCTGATGCCTACTTATCTTTCTGTTCGAACAAGTGTGGATACTTTTTGGATAATAACAGGAACATGAAATGCATAATCCACATATCTAATGATTTTATAGTTGTAATTTATGGGCCTCTCTATATATATAGACATAAATGTGAAGTTATAATATTGTTTTTTTTTCTTTTGGAGGTGGGGAGGGGGTTGTCACTTTCTTAGATGTAGCTTTGTTTATTATTTCTTCCTGTTCTTCTATAACTCTTGCCATGTATATAGCCAAGCTGTTCCTGAGGACTGTGTGTTCAGCTAGCTAAGCTTCCCTCATATAGAGAACAACCATATACAGATATCTGTCAGGTTGAGTGGAAAAAGGAAAAAGCGATTAGATGAAAGACTGTTTAGTTCAGTTTAATGTCTGACGTAAAAGGTTAGCCATTAAAGACCTTTGTATTGGCCAATCATTGTTATGATATGGTGAGAAGAAATACATTTGTTATGATTCTGGTAAACGACAGCTAACTCCTTCCTGATATAAGCTTCTGGGCTCAACTATTACGACCATACCTAGCCTACTCATAATTCAAGCAACTGGAATAACATCAAAATACAAGAAAAATCCTATTCTAATAAATTTTAAAGAAGAATGTTCTAACCGCGCGAAGCGCGAGTACATTTACTAGTTATTACATAAAAAGCTATGGTGACAAGTACAAGATATTAGCTTGACTTTTCCTTTCACCGTGACTTAATATTGAATGACATAGATCAAATGTTAATGCTACTTTATGAGTAATAAAATTCATAACTTTCTCAGTGTCAAACTGATAGTATATAAAGGTCTTAATTTAGTGAAATATGAACTAGATGAAGATGTCTATACAACAAAAAAACTATGCCCAAGTTCCAACCAAGTTGGGGTGTCATTATATATGCAAATAAAGATTAAAAATATTAAAGTAATTGTTTATGAAAAGATGAACATGGGGATCATTTTCCAAAATTGAAACAAAAATGTAGGTGTCAAAATTTGGTTTGCAAATTTCAATCACCAAGAACAAGTCAGAACTTAAGAAAATGAGAGCTTGAGGGAGTGTTACGAGAATATAGTGATAACTGTAAATTGGTCTTTGAAAAGTAAATAATTAGCGGGTATTTTGTTGTTTTAGGTTTTAGGTAATAGTGTAAATAATTGTACAAAAATAGGGGCCTCACTTGACTCATCAGATTGGGAAATGGAGGGATTGCATTGAGCCTCACTTGGCCAAGCTGGTTCGAGCTATGGCTGGTTCCATGGCCCTCTTACCAGGTCTGGTCAGTCCAACTTCTTGTTGACATGACCCTTTTATCAGGTTTAATTGAGACAGTTCGGAAGATGATGGCATTGCTTCAACCTTAAAAAATATTTATTGAGTAAACTATGTGCAGTTGCTCTAGTTCTATCTGCCTCTTGTTTCAGAAAACTACTTTTAAGCAAAACAGCATAAATGACAAGGTGAAATGTCATTTTCTTTTACTGGTCAAATATCTCTTACTGGCCATATCTGTTCCAAGTATCTCAAGATAACTTTCTCCTCTTCTATTTCTCTCCCTGAATTTTTTTGTTCTTGCATTGTATTCATCGATTCCAGGTCGACCAATATTGGTGTTTTCATATGCTTAAAATGCTGTGGTGTGCACAGAAGCCTTGGAACTCACATTTCAAAAGTAAGTTTTTCACGGGTATTCTCTTCTTTACTTCAAAGTCGACGCTGGCCATGATTTACTGCTTGAACTAAGCTTTTCTTTTTTGAGATATGTATGTAACTTAGTTCTATCGATTTACTTTTCCTAGGCAGAGAACCAAATTTTTTTCCCAATGTCTTCATAATTGACTGCACAATAATGTTTTGTTGTTCCAAATTCTATAGAGATTGCTACTATAACCATTATCAATGTAGCACATCACCAAGTTCTTATAGCCTTGAACTATTTGTTTGTTGTAATTTAACCAAATTGAGCTTGCTTCCTGTCACTGTAAACGGTAAAATATTTTTTTCCCTTTATGATTGATATCAAAGCACATGTGTGGTAGCTTGCAATTTGTTCACTTAAAAAGGAGAATAGGGTAGCAGTAAGATTGACGAATGTCTGGTCATCTTCGGTTTGACCCAGATTTACTGTTATTGGCAGGTTTCCAGCAACAATTTCCTGCTAAATTTGATTTAAAGTCGTTGAAATATTCAAGTTATCTCAGATTATACTTTTTGATTTCTTAAATCAGTTTGCCAAGATTACAGAAAAACTTCATAAGTATTCTACGTTTCATGGCACATTTTATGTTTGACTCCGTCCTGACAGTTTGATGTGTTGCTAATTGTCTTCTAGCAATCTAGTTCTAAATAACTATCTGTTGCCTCAACAATTTAGTGAATGTTTCAATATTTCTCAAGTATAGAGAGTTATATTGAATTGAAAAGTTTTGTTACTCAACTTTGTTTTTAAGTCGGGACTAGGATCGGTAAAACGCTAAATTTCTCGGTTTCATTTAGCTTACTACATAGCAGGGAGACAAGAACATATACCTAAGCAATGTTCTTTCACTAAAAGTCATGCTATATCTCTAAAATTGTCAAGTGTGTAGATTCATGTTTGCATTTTTTCTGTCATGAGAAATGACAATATTGTTCTTGTTAATACAAAATTTTGATTTTTCCCCTCCTTAATATGACTACGATTGACTATGATGTTGCAGGTTTTGTCTGTGACATTGGATGAATGGTCTGATGATGAAATTGATGCAATGGTTGAGGTCGGAGGTAATGCTTCAGCAAATTCAATCTATGAAGCTTATATTCCTGAAGGCATTTCAAAGCCAGGAGCAGATGCTAGCCATGAGCAGCGTTCTAAATTCATTAGGTTAGTTCAGATGTGGAAGTGTTGTTCTTTCTATTCATCTTTACTTCTTAAAGCAATTTGTATCACTGAATATCGGCCTTCATGACCCCTTCCTTATTGATTGTTGTGTTAGTATTCTAATTTCTAATAGGTCTTGTTTTTATTGATGTAAACACATTTCTTTTCAAGGTCCAAGTATGAGCGACAAGAATTCTTGAAACCAAGCTTGCGTATATTGTCAAATCAGAAAAAAGGATCTCTCAAAACAAGTTTATCTAACAAGATCACAGACAGCTTTCGAAGTTCGAGTTCAACTTCACAAAAATCTGTAAGTTCTAAATATATTATTATTAATATTGAGAATTGTTTCTAAAATATTTCTATGGTTAAAAATAGGCAATATTTCCCTTTTTCTCTTGTAAGAAAGAATTTGTACTTCTTATTTTTTTTTACAAATTTCAACATAGTTAAAGTGAATAAAATTCTAAAGTTCACTATTAAAATTTAACGCCTCAAAATTTTGGGAGCCTAAGCATAGGTCAGACAAACTTCCCCATCATGCATGTAATGTGTCAAATAGTTCTTGTTGGTGTTGCCTAAGACATTCCTTTTTTGTGTGTAATGTACTAAAATGCTCTTTTAATCTTGTCATAAAATACTAAAGATATGTGTAATGTATCAAAATGACCTTTTAATCTTGTGGTCTTAAATATGTCATGTGGGTTGTTGATATCAAAGAGTTGCCAAATTAGGAAAGAGGTATTTTTTTTTGAAACACACTAGCAAACAAATTAAAACAAAGGGAGTACTTCATCACAGGCGAAGTTTACACAATATGGAGTTATTTCACAATAATGTTGAATATATCATTAAATGTTAATTGCATTTCCATAACCAATTTTATGTTGTTAATGCTCAATTTGGTCACAGGAAGGCATGGTAGAATTTATTGGAATGCTGAAGGTTAAAGTAATTAAAGGCACAAACTTAGCCATCAGAGATATGCTCTCAAGTGATCCTTATGTTGTCCTGAATCTTGGGAAACAGGTTAGTCATTTTTTGACATGTGACTTAAATTTTGAAATGAAAGAGAAACAAAAGTTCAAAGTCTTTGTTTTTGGTCATTTGATGAGAAAATGGTCAGATGTCCCCAACTTATTATCGGATTCTCATCTACACACTTAAACTTCATGGGGTCCTATCATCCCAGAACAGTTCAAAACTGAAATTATCATCTCCCTAAATGCTTATGTGGCGAAGTGAGTGTATTTCACTCTCCCTGAGAAAGTGAGCACCGAAAACAAATATTAAACTTTTTGGTATATACATATATATATATATATTCCTTCTTTTCTTTCTTCTTTAGAGAAACTTCTTCCTTTTTAATGATCAAATCTGTCTATCTCCCGCCATTCCTAAGTCGTTGCCGCCACTACTATCTCCACCAGATTTACCATAGAAATTCAGGGGTGATAGGACGATCGTGAAGTTTAAGTGTAGTTGTCGTCAAAAAAAAAATTAAAGTGTAGTTGGGAATCCGATAATACATTAGGGGGGGCATTTGACCATTTCTCGTCATTTTACTAAATGATTGAATTGTGGCAGAATTTGTTGAAAGTTGTCTCTATATTTTGAAAAAATCTTGCGTATTTTGCTTGGCAAATAATTATTAGACCTTTTGATGATGCATACTCTTACTTATACATAGATTGTCGAATAACTAACAAGAAGAGGTTGATTATATATGTCTCTTATCTGGTTCTTTTGTTCAGAAAGTGCAAACAAGTGTAGTAAAGAGCAATTTAAATCCAATTTGGAATGAGGAAGTAATGCTTTCTGTTCCACAAGATTACGGAGTTGTAAGACTGGTAATAGTTCTATTCTACTTGTCTCGAGAATAATGTCTATTAACTTTTTCATCTTTTCTGTTTTTTCTTCATCTTGATATGCTAGCTTTTATTTATACAACTTTTTAGGATTTATTTATATGCTTACAATTATAAGCATTTTGTTAGAGGATTAAACAAGAACTTTCTTTTATTGATTATACAAGATTAAATATGGAACTTCTAATTGCTGAATGGATTATTTTATGAAACTTAATAGTGTCAGAAGGATGAAAATGATTATGTAAAAGAAAAAATATTGCAGTTATTTGGTTGTTTTTCAGCGAGCAAGTTTTATTCCAATGTTTTTTCAGTGTTAAGGAGTTTTAATATAATTAGGGACGTAAAAACAAACTTTATTAGTCGGTGTTAAGTATTTACACAACAATATCATACCAGTGTAAGTAACACATATACAAAGCTAAGAAAAAGAAAAATACACAATTGAATTTAGAGAAAATGAACAATAACAATAAATATGGATTGCATTTTCTATTTATTTATACTTATTTTTTAGTGTAGCATTTTTAAACGCATAAACTTTTTTTTTTTTTGAAAAATGTAACTTTGTATTTACAAAAAAATATCATGCAAAAAAAGTAATGGAATGTTTAGTTACAACCCTCATTGGACATTACAAAAAGAAACTAGCAAGTGAGGTCTAGAACCCATGGAGTCAACTAACAAATCTATATCCCCACCATATTTTGTTTACACAAAAAAATAAAAGAAGTTAATACAATTCATTTTTTGTTCTCTGGATGTTGTTGATTTTGACTTGAAAACAACTCACATTTCTTTTCTTCCATAAGGTCCACCAGATACGGGTTAGGAATTAGTTTCCACCTGTCTCGCTCATAATTTCTTCTTCCAATTGTCTCCAGCTCCTCAACAAATGGAAGTGTTCGTAGGCATCGTCCAGTTTTAACTTGACGTAGTAATATTTTTATTTATAATAGTTAAAATTAAGTCAAGTTGATAAGATGTTAGCCATGTGTTTATAATACAATATTTTGGATGTTGTTGTAAAAATTAATCGATTAATATGAAAATTTGAGTAGCTTATTTAGAATTCTAAAATATCCTGTTAAGAAGTAGATAGATTGTTTTTTCGAATAAGAATATATAAATATAAATTTTGTATGTATTTACAATCTTCAATATTGTCTCAAGGAAAATAAATTATGGGGCCTCAAAATTGTGGGTGACTAAAGCAAACACTAAAAAACGTCTCACTAGAGCCACCCATGTTCCTATCAACTAACGAGGCAACACCAATCCAAAGAATATACTTGCATTATTTTGTGAGACCATTTATTGTGAGATATGGAGATAATTATTGAGTGAAATTGCATTGTCTTTTTCAATTACAACTTATTGACACAAATAGGACCTCGACTATGAGGATATTCACATGGGAATGAAGGGAGGGAAAAATTATTGGAGCTGAAAGAGAGTGCTCTAGGAAGTTGCCTAAAGCAGAAGGAGAGACGTTTCAAGAGTATATGAGAGTCAAGAGGGAAGCTAAGAAAGCTATTATTAAAGCTTGAGGGGAAGCCATATATGGGTCGTTTCGAACATGAACAAGGGAGAAAGAAATATCTAAACTAGTACAACTTGAGAGAAACAGAGTAACGAATTAAACAAGGTGAAGCGTATTAAAGACGATTCTCAATAAGTATTGACCGGAGATTATGAGATTAAGAAGAGATGGGAGGAATAATTTTGGTCAACTAAACACAACTACGAGAACAATAATTTAGATCACCATACATTTGTGTATGATGGAATTTAGATACACATAAATTAGGCCAACAGAGAGGAAGATGTCATGAAAAATATGATTAATGAAAAGCTTGTTGTTCAAGATGGTATCCCATTGATGTTTGAATGTGTATTGGAGAGATTTGAGTAGGATGGGTTACCAAGCTATTCAATGCTATATAAAGAAGTGGTTGGATGTCCGATGAGTGGAGAAAGACCACTTTGAGTACCCTCTTAAGAGCTCTTTTCCTGGTGTACTGTACTCAATAGCATTTATCAAGTCAACAGTATGCCTGATCTTTAGTGAGCCACTTAACGACTTCTGCGAAAGCTATTTGGATAAAAAGAAGTCCATATCAAGCACTTAGCATTTCTCGGTTCTCACTTTACTTCAATCTTTTGTTAAAGTGAATATTGCATACTGCCAAAAATGATCTTGATTCGTAATTAAAATCTTATGTGCAAGCAGAAATTGTGGTACCAATGGTACTATTGGAAATCTGTGGTAAAATGAGAGTGTTATCTCAGGAGACCTTGTTGTTGCTATCTAATCATCATCTTTGTCACAGTCTCAGCCGTTGCTTGATCTTATTCATTCTTTCTAGGAAAAATGTTGCTTGGTTGCTCAAAATATTTCAATTAAGTCCTATGTTGTTTTCCAAATTATGTGTACTATTGGATTCTATGGCCTATGCCTCTTTAAATGAAGCTTCTTAGGACTAGCATTTGGTGTTTCAAAAAGTGAGGTAAATCTGTAAGGGATCATTTGGTAGAATGTATACAAATAATGCTAAATAGAGTGTATTAGTAATGTTTGTATTAGTTATGCTTGCATTAGTTATACAATAGATTATTTCTTATGCATTGTTTGGTTCGGTGTATTAAAAATAGCATGTATTGTACAAATAATCCTTCTTTTTTTGTCCGGCATCTTTATGCCTATGCATTCCCTTGATGCATGTCATATAACCGGGACTTGTGAAATTCGGGAACTATTTCCTGTAAATGCACCTTCTGTTTATGGCGATATTATATCCTTACTCTTTATTTTGCATTCATTTTGTTATCCATTGTTCACCATTACTCTCATCTTTCTTTTTACTTGGAACTGCAGCAAGTATACGATCATGATACATTCTCTGCTGATGATATAATGGGGGAAGCCGAGATAGACATCCAGCCTATGATAACATCTGCCATGGCATTTGGGGATGCTGGAATGTTTGGTAACATGCAGATTGGAAAATGGCTAAAATCAAATGATAATGCCCTGCTGGATGATAGCACTGTAAACATCGTGGACGGGAAGGTGAAGCAAGAAGTAAATCTTAAGCTACAAAATGTTGAATCTGGAGATCTTGAATTAGAATTAGAGTGGATCCCTCTTGACCAATAGGTGTATATAAGATTTTAGAATTTTTTGCTACTTACCCTCCCATTTGTGTTTTTGAAATAATCACATGTATGAACTTTTGAATCAGAAGTATTGGATAATCCATGCTGTTGTATTCTCTCTTGCACACTCACCTGTTTTCTTCCCTAAATTATGCACATGGACTAGATTAGTTAATAGTGTATTTTAAAGGTATATATGTGCCCGAGAGGATATTACAATTCATAATTATATATAGTAATGTATCCACATGCGCACATATATACCTTTAGAATATACTATTAAATAGTGCAGAGGATGAAAGGTCCTTCATAAAGTTTGATACCGTAACAACAATCGATCAAAATTAGAGTATTTTTCAGACCCTTTTATCCCCTTAAAAGTTTTACTTTCAAGTTAAGTCAACAACAACTGTAATAAAAATTTGTCATATATTTAATCTAAGAAAAATAGTGTATGTTAGCATCTAATGATTGAGTAATAATCTATGGAGAAGAATAGTGTAGTTTTAAAACACCATTATTCATGAGGCATAAATTATTTCTTTAAGCCCTGAAGTATGTGTTGCATCTAAGACAAAAGTTAAAAAGTATCTCATAAGCTAGACATGGTGAAATAGTGTAAACTGTTGTTCATGAGGCACACCTTATTATTTGAAAGTTATTGGTCTATGTTTTGCCTCTAAGACGAGAATTATAGTTCATCTCATAAATTAAGATAAAATGTTGCAGTGTTAAGCCTTTTCTATGGAGTGCAACTTGTTGTTTGAAAGTCCTTGGCTAATAAGTCTTGCCACTATGGTAATAATTATACGGTATCTCATAAATCAAGATTTTTTGTCTTTGTAAATTTAAAACTTATAAAATGAGCTAAAAGTGTCTCACAAGTTTTTAAATAAAAAAATAGGACAAGTGAGCCCCTTTTATTTTCCTTTACATTTTTTATTTTTAATTTTAATAAAAAGACTAAACTAATAACATGTTTGTAGTTGTCTCTAGACAACTTCTAAAATTGCTTGGACAACTATTGAAGTTATCGAACGACTAAAGAAGTTGTCTCAATAACTACGACAATTGCTAGACTAAAGTGTAAAAGTTAAAATTTGTCACTTCTACCTAATTTTTAAGACTTGAAGGACTCATACCTAATTGATAAATTAGTTTATCCCTTTAATAGACATTCTCAAATAACTTATTCCTTAGAAGTCCTTGGGCTAAGTCTTGCTTATAAAGCAAGAGGCGTAGAGCATCCGTAAATCAAGACACAATGTGATAGTGTCAAATTTTTGTCTCTACAACAAGATTTATAAAGTATCTCATAAATCCAAATAGTGTCAACCAGAAATGATACAATATTAAGTTTTCATTGATTAGTTTATTTTAATAAATAATTTCTTTTGAAGAACAAAATACAATAGTAGCCCTTACAGGGCATTGACAACAAAAAAATAAATAAATTGACAACTAATTAATTTTTTTAAGAAATAATAAAAATAAGAGGAAAAAGTATATGTCACTCATCTCAATAATTAAATGATGAATTATTATGTACACAAAAATCAAAATGAAAGCTTGATTAAGTAGAATTAAACTCTTATCCTTATCGTGTTTCTCAAACATTATTATAATCACTGTACTTTTACTTCTTCATTTATTAACGACGTTAACCACTGACGTTGACCCTAACGTTGACAACGAAGTCTCTCTGTGCTTTCTCTTTCGTAGCCTAACGGCAAAAACAACCGCCGAAACGGCGAGCAAAACGACGCCGGCTGCTCCACAAACAAAGCTGGAAACCAATAGCACTTGTCTCACGTGATCTTTACGGTTGCTGTCACGTGACATTTGATCGCCGGAATTATCCCACAAGGTCAAATTCCTAGCCTCCGGTAGCGAAGAGGGTGTTTTCTCTCCGGTGCCGGCGAAGAATGAATGTAATTCTGGATCTGTAGATTTTGCGGTTGGATATGATGAGTGTTGATATGGTAATCCGTGCTCCGATGGACGGAGTTCTCTGCCGTATGAATTGGGGGAAAAAATGGAGACAATTATGATGATGATGATAAAGAAGAGAGTGTTTTGTAAAATTTGATCCATTTTGTTTTTTTTCTATAGCTTTGGCTTATCCTCGCAACACGCTTTCTCTCTCTCTCTAAATACTGAAAAAGAGAGTTGGAGTTTGCTTCTCATCAAAGGAAGAAGCAAAAAAGTTATCAAGTGTTTGTATGAAAATCTTTTATAAAGTAGTCCTACGTATGTATAAATTGAAGTATATATTTTTCACTAACTTTTATCACTCTACTACCTATTATACACTTTCCTTCTCTTTGACAAAATATAAACCGCTTTCTTTTTATAGTTTGTTTTAAAAAGAATAAAAAAGATATATATTTAAAATTATTATTAATGATATCTAAATAACATTTGTTATACTTTTGATATATTGATGTAGTGTATATACTCTTTGAATTAACGGGAGGAACACATGCCATTAAATTTAATGAATTTATTTTGCTAGCTGACTCGACTTCGAAAGTCCAAATATAAATTGACATTACTCGAAACGTTGAAACGAGGCAACCAAGGTAAGCTATAGATTATGATTAACAAGATCGTAAAAAGGTAGCAAAGACTATAGCTAGACATAACTGATCTCTTTGGATCGGGTGACATCAATTTAGGCTCTGAAATATAATTTGGTATATCTCATGTACTCACACATGGGATAGGTTCAATAGGGATGACATATGCATCTTTGAAATTCTTCAGGCTGTAAAAAGCAGAACAGACAGATTTCTGTAACTAAGAACTGCAATTACATGACCACATGGTGTCTCATAATGTTGAATCTCCCACAACTACACATCCTTGTGTTTAAGTTTATTATGTACTTCTTTGCTCCTTCAGCAACAACATGCAATTCAACCGTTGATGGTATCACCTAACAAACATATTCAATGTAAAATTGTGAAAATATGCTATTAAAAATTTCAAAGTAAAATACACTTAATTATTATTGAATAGAGAAAAAAGCATACCCTCATATTGCAAGACAAAACAATACTTTTCTGTAGATAAAGATCATATCTTTTTGTCAGCTCAGATTTTGTTTTAGCAGCCTCCTCATTGTGCTTATGAATCCATCTTTGAATTGTTACCCTCATAAATTCAAGAAGTGAAATCACTGGTAATCTCCTTGCTATCCTGTTAACATTACTCAATGACTCGGCGATGTTTGAAGTCATGGTTCATGTGCGCTTACAATTTGAATAAGCCCTTGATCATTTGCAATAATCGTTTTCACATAAATAACCTCTTATTCGCGGATCTATCTGGTTTATTCTTCTAATAATCGTCTCAAATTGTTGTTTTGTATAAGCATTTGCCATTGTAAAAAATAAAATCTTCAAATCTTCAGTATTGCTATTGAAATTCTTCAACACATTACAACATAGGTGCCATATGCAAGCATAATGTTTAGATTTGGGTAGCAGTTCCTTTCCATATGCTCTCCTTTCGGTCTGACATAAAATAGATGTTTTGTCCAACTCCATATGCTTCCCTAAACTGTTCAAAGAACCAGGCCCATGAAGCGTCATTTTCAGAATCCACTATTGCATACGCCAACGTAAGTATATGATGAATTTTTGAAAAAAATATCACACAAATTGAAAACATACTTTATATCATATTTTATTATAATATATAAGTGTAAAAATATATGGGATAGAAAACTACCTCTCGGATCCATGGTGCGTGCAGTAAACATTGTACCACCATATGAACATTTTAAACCTGCCCCATCAACAACTACAATTGACCTACAATACTCCTAGCCTCTAATACATGCTTCTAATGCAATAAATGCGTATAAGAATTTATCACATTCCTTGTTTTCTTTTTTAAAACCGATCCAGCATATATTTGCTCCAATATGTATAGATAACTTGAAATTTTTATAATTATATAATGAGATATTTTAATATTATAAAACATCACATATATAACTGAATGAATACAAAAAAACACTTAATTGATGCAAAAAAGATACAAACTATAATACCTAATTAACTAAAGTTACATACAAAAAGCATATAAAAGTGATACATCAATGATATTAAACAGACAATTCCAATTCATTCAGAAAACAAATTGCATGCTAGTTTTTTTTTTCAATTTTACAATTCAAAACATTTTAGTTCATAATTTACATCGAAATGACCTGATAGTTTGACATATGATTCGGCCGGATCTCCGCGCACCAATTGTATCGCTTTTTCTTAAGCTCTCCACGCCTGTATGTATGTCAGTGAAATACCATGCAATTTCAACATATCCTTTGCTATATCTTTTGGAGTGTATACAATAGATGGATCAATATACTTATCCATTATTAAGACAGCTACTACGTCAGCTATCCCCTAACGCCTTACATACACTCTATCTCTAACAAAACATGTGTGTCAACATTGTACTTTCTGATTTTGAATAAATTTGATTTATTCAAACACGATGATCTCATCATCTAGGAGCAAGTATCAAAACGACACGTCAGGTAATAACTGTTTCACAGATAAAAAAAGATATATTTAAATTTTATATACCAAAATCAATCAAAAAAATACATTAAAACAATGATGTGTACTTACTTAGATGCATTACAACACAATACACGAAAATTGAATTTTTCGACAGCTCCAACATGCTTGATCACCTCCTTAAGTATTTTCCTATTTTTGTAAATCTGATTCTTAGCTACAAATAAGTTAGAATAGTCACTTATTACATCATTATCTTCTTCAGTATTCTTATCGACATCTCCGTCTAAATTCACTCGTATCAAACGGATGAAATTGTTGGAGTATAAATCAACGTTAGTTTGTATTATACTAACTTCAGAATGTCTCCTATCTGTAACAACTACAGCATCTTGATTACACATCTCTAAATCTTTCAAAGTGATGCACAATGGATATTTTGTAAATAAATCTAAATTAGCTTTCTTTTGATCTAAAAAAGTCATCACCCTAACATCATTGTGAATACTAACGTGTGGACACATATCACTAATCATATATTTTATCTCAATAGCGCTTATATAAACATTTATATTAAGTTGCGATGTTATCGCACTTACTAGACCACTATATATACTAGACGCGTCATATATGATCCCCTCTATATTGAAATCAACATATTTCTCTGTTTCATTACAATAAAATAACAATTAGTATACCATAATATAAATTAAGTGCAATAAAAATTTTCATATTTCATATCCACTTAATACAAATTTCACAATTTTATATACACTTCATACACAATTAATATAACTTTCATCATGAATTATTATACAGAAATTGCTATTCAAAACATACTTCATACGAAAAGGATACAAATTTCATACACAATTAATACACCTTTCATCATCATGTACCATATTGAAATTGCTCTTTAGTTTCCTTACGAAAAGGATCCAAACCTCATACACACTTCATATAGAAATTATTATTCAAAAAAATACTTCATACAAAAAAGAAATTTCACAATTCCATCATCAAAAACATACAAAACAATGGTCTTCAAAACAAAATTCATACAAACAAAAAAACTCACTCTTCATACGCATTTAATACAAATGTCATACAACAATGATCCACCACGTTATAAATCATTCTTTCTTGCGCGTTACTAAACACACTATAATATCAATTTCATTTGTTTTTTTACTAGTAAATTAAGTCATCATTATTTATTTATTTTATCTTTCCTGAAAACACGTATTAATCGAATTTTCAATTTTAATAAAACAATGTTGTTGCAAATATGGTACATATCAATAAGCGTTGTGAAACAAAAAACACCATAAACTGTATAAAGAAGAAAATTATCAAAACCAAACCAACAAACTATAATAAATACCACCCTGACGGATTTCACCTTCTACCATGTTATAATTAATATGGATATGTTGTTGTCCATCACAATAAATCACGTTTTTTCCACAATAAAATGTCTTCAATCACCAAAAAAAAATCGAAAATGCAATCTGCAAACAAGAGAGAGAAACACGATAGAGGGAAAAAAACATATTTTAATTTGATTTCAAATTATTTGAGCGTTTTAAAAAATCAAATTAGAATTTAATTTGATGTCAACTTAATTGAGCGTTTTAAAGAAACTGAATAATATGATTTTTTGAATTCCTTAATATATACTAATTAATTATAATCTATCATTAAATTATTATTTATAATCACAATGATCGTGCTATTTTCCATTTAAAAGCAGAAACATTATTTATTTATTTTTAAAAAACCAAATGTTTTCAATTATTTAAAATCAACCTTTAATTTATAATAATATGTTATAACTTGATATATTAAATGTTATATATTGAAAGTCAAATTCTAATGCTATAGCTTGAGAATATTACTATATAAAATGCTATATACCTAATTTTCACATTACTAATTATTTCTTAAGCGATCAACTTGGTCACATAAATTTCTAAAGAAAAACTATTTTATAAATTATGATCAGAAAAGGATCATTGTTACTCTTCTCCACCTTTTGATTTTAGAATATCCTCAACCTATTTTTTTTTTTTTGCTCAAGAATACCCCTAACTTGTTGAAAATGACTCAAAGATATTTTCCTTCCGCTTTTTTTTCTCTAAAAACACTCTTGACCATTGTTTTGAGTTCAAGAAAAAACCTCCTTTCACGATCAACCAAAGTTAATTGAAATACATTCTTTTACTAATTAGTTAATTCTTTTATTTGTTTGAAAGGATAATTTTTATTTATGAAATACTAAATATTAGCTCGTTCTAAAATATAATATGTAAGTCTAACTATATTTGACATAAAAAATAAATTCTTTATCTTATAAAACTTTATAATAACGGAGCGAAGAAAAAAGGAAATAATTTGACTAATTAATATATTCATAGACATAATGATTATATCACACTTAAATAAATATTAAATATATATTGATTATTTCATTACCTAATCAAGGGGGTAACCAACTTTCTAGAAATAATACTAAATAAAAAAGTGATTTAAACAACTCAACATTTTACTAACATAATGATCGGTAATGATACTTTGAGAAGATCTGTTGCATTCATATGTTGATCTCTTGTTACGTTTGCTTATGATAACGCTAATGATACATTCTTGTATTTATAATTTTTAATAAAAGAGAATTAAAAATTATAAATATAAGTGAATAAATTAGAATTCGAATTGTGTTGAGTTCTGACAATGTTATAAAAGATATAGAAATTATTAAGAGCAGAAAATATTTTTTTTTAAAGATAATGCTGTTCTTAAAATTAAATCTGAGGATCGAGAGAAAGTATGACAACCAATTTAGTAATACTTTTTATAAGATTATCTTCAACTTAGCAGTTAAAAAAAAACCAAATTCATTAACAAAATTACAAAATTTTATATGATAAAAGTTTAACTGATATGAAAATCTTAAATATTATAGATATAAATATATAACATGTTGATGATATTTTTTATACTAAAAAGTGAAAGGGGTTGTTTTTAACCAAAAACAAAGGTTGCGAGTAATTTAGACAAATGTTAAAGAGGAAGAATATTTTTGAGTTATTTTCAATAAGTTAGAAGTATTGTCGAGTCAAAAAATAAATTAGGGATATATATTTAAATCAAAAGGCGAAATAAGAATATTTATAAATTTTTTTTTTTCACTAGTGAGGAATATTTATAAGTCTTTTCAAACTTCCAAATAATGCATTATGGTAGCTTGTTATGTTAACCCAAGACAAGTGTCACTTTGAAGGTTGTTAAAAAAGTGAAATCATTGGAGCCAATAAACTATATATAGTAATTGATGGAACAAATCACGGCATTGATTGAGGCTATCCATGAAAACAAGAATAATTTTCAATTAAAGTTTGATTACATAAGGAGGCTTTATGATTTCAAATTGATGTGATGCCATGATTAAGATATTATTTACTATATTCTCCGTCTGATTTTATATGTCTATCTTTTTATTTTACACTTGCATTATTAAGAAATAATGTAACTTTACTCTTCTTCCCTTATTTAATTTTTTTAGAAATCAAGTTTTCAATCAATAAATATAAAATAATTTATTTTGATTAATTAATTTAACCAATGAACATGAATCATTTACTTAGATTTTCTAAGTTGGTAAAATGTATATTTTTAAAGTTATAACCCACAAAGGTAAAAAAAGAACAATATGATCATTTATGTATTAATTTTATAAAGTAACAAATATTATAAATCAACTATTTATAGAAAATGATAACATACAAAATGAGACGGAGGAAACGGAGGACATATTTAGGTAAAACAATAATAGATAAGTATGCACTTAGAATCCAATGGACATCTTGTTATGTATTTTCTCATGTTGGTATAGTGTTGACTCAAAATTTTCTTGATTAGGTACGTCGTTTCAAGATGTTATCTTTGTAAATGGAAGGAAATATTTTCTACGAACTTTTCATGTTCAGTTGATCAAAAAAAATTTAAAATATTTTCTTCAGAAAAATAAATTTCTTAAAATTAAAAAAATTACTCTCTAATGAAAATAAATTACACAAGTGGGCGTCCTATATTAGTAGTATCCTCCAATCCCCATCTTTCAACATACATCATCTCCACACCCACCCCCTAGCCCCAATCTTCACCACCCCACACTACTACCTCCGTGTCCATCTTCACTTCACGTAGTATTGTTTAGATTATATACAAATACTTATAGAATAATATTATTTATATATATATCGAACAGACGAACACAACACTATAACTTATTAGAATCTATTTATTCTCCTAGAAATTTTATATATATATATATATAATTTTCATGAAAAATATCTTCCATCGTGAGAACACTCCCTGAGTATAACTTTAATTAGTTTTTTATATTTGCCGCCAAGTGAAGATGCAAGAAGATCTTTTAATTAACTCTAGCAATTCCAATGGCAACCATTAAGATTTCTTTTAATTGATGTATTATATATGATAATATTAGTTGATTAATGTGAATGATTTGTGATGAATTCTTTTTTATGACATGATGCAATTTCGTCTTAATATTTGTATGTTTAATGGAACGTTAATATTCCTTAATTATGATAGTTTGGTTGTAGTGTTAAATATATTAAGATTTATAATAGAAAAAAGTTGCTCACGAAGTTGTTTTTTGGTAATTAAAAAATCAATTCTATAAAATAAATAAAAGTAGTGAGCATTAAAATTCACTATAGATGAAATTACAAATTAATAGGGATTGTTAAAATAATTAGCACCTTCCACCACTAATTTTATTGTAAATTCAAGTCATCAAGTAATAAAGAAAAATGAAGGGGTTCCTAAGGGGAAAATGGAAGTATCTGAGGAAGGAGTAAAAGAAAATTTCAAGATGACACACAAACAAACTAGTAGAATAAATTGTAGGTTTAAATGATACTTTCATGGAAAATTACATGGGATGACAAACATTCCTAAGTAATTATATAATAAGGGTATAGTTTAATTTATTTACTTTTTATAATTATAGTTTTTCTTTTTGCTATAATTAATGGGGTCCACCATCTATTCTAAACCAATCGTATAAAACCTTTCTTTTTTAATTTTGTATATAATTTTACACAAAACAATATTATCTCTCCTATTAATATTCCACCTTTTTCTCCTACAATTAATACTTCTATCCGATTTTGAATTTCAAATTGTCAAAAATTCAATTCCTCCCTCTTGAAATTGAATTCAATTTTAGCATGTACTCCTAAATTTTAGTCGTTTTCCTTTTTTTGTTTCTTCCTTATTCAACAATTGTATATGTATTGTATTTCTTATGTTTTTCCATCTTCATCTATGAGGATTACCAGAGGTATTCCATTGCATGTCAATTTTGTTGACAATTTAGCCTCGCTTTCAATGGGTTTAACTCAAAATTTTGGGGTTGATGTAGGGTCTATGGTAAAATCCAAACAATTTCAACATGAACAAACAATGGAAGAATTGAGATCAAAGAAAAAATATGACCCTACGGCAGTTCAAGAAGTTCTTAACAATGCCAAAGCTAGAGGCATTAAAATTGTACAAGGAGGAAGAAAGAGGAAAGCAGTAAACATTGATTCAGAGGATAATGCATCTGAAATTGACGGATCTGAAGAACATCATAATCATGAGGTAGTGGCTTAAAACACAACTTTAGATACAATTTTTTTGTTACTTAGGTGTCAATATACAAAAATTATTTGTTTTAGTAGATTGTGTATCCACGTAATTATATATAGTATATTGAATGTTTAATACACACAGGTTTTAGTTATTTATATATATCATCCATTATATATTTGTATATTCCTTTAGTTACTGTATGTGTCTGTAGATTTGATTATTTTATACATACTTTAAGTTATGTATAATGAATAATATACTAAGTTTTAATAGTGGTAGTAGTGGATTGTATATTAAAGGCTCCATATTATTTTTGTTTTTGTATACATATACAAAAAGTAATTGTATTTAGTTATACATATGGGAAAATTTCATATATGATTATAATTTGTATATTTTAGTAGTTATATACAAATTGTTGAAGTTAGTATATATTAAGTTTATATATTATTGTAGTATATACAAAGTCATTTAGACAGTTGTATATATTGCCATGTTTAACTATCATATTCATGTACACATATTAATATACAAAAAAGATAAGTTTGTATATGTATACAAAAGAAACGCAATTACACTGATCTTCTTTCTAATATACAAATACTACATCAAAAAAAGTATATAATTGTATCATATGAATTTTCTTCTTTAAAATTTTTTATATTTTTGAAATCAGTTTTCAAAAGCAAAACACTTACGTTATGGCTATATACAATTATCACCAATGATTNCTTGAAATTGAATTCAATTTTAGCATGTACTCCTAAATTTTAGTCGTTTTCCTTTTTTTGTTTCTTCCTTATTCAACAATTGTATATGTATTGTATTTCTTATGTTTTTCCATCTTCATCTATGAGGATTACCAGAGGTATTCCATTGCATGTCAATTTTGTTGACAATTTAGCCTCGTTTTCAATGGGTTTAACTCAAGATTTTGGGGTTGATGTAGGGTCTATGGTAAAATCCAAACAATTTCAACATGAACAAACAATGGAAGAATTGAGATCAAAGAAAAAATATGACCCTACGGCAGTTCAAGAAGTTCTTAACAATGCCAAAGCTAGAGGCATTAAAATTGTACAAGGAGGAAGAAAGAGGAAAGCAGTAAACATTGATTCAGAGGATAATGCATCTGAAATTGACGGATCTGAAGAACATCATAATCATGAGGTAGTGGCTTAAAACACAACTTTAGATACAATTTTTTTGTTACTTAGGTGTCAATATACAAAAATTATTTGTTTTAGTAGATTGTGTATCCACGTAATTATATATAGTATATTGAATGTTTAATACACACAGGTTTTAGTTATTTATATATATCATCCATTATATATTTGTATATTCCTTTAGTTACTGTATGTGTCTGTAGATTTGATTATTTTATACATACTTTAAGTTATGTATAATGAATAATATACTAAGTTTTAATAGTGGTAGTAGTGGATTGTATATTAAAGGCTCCATATTATTTTTGTTTTTGTATACATATACAAAAAGTAATTGTATTTAGTTATACATATGGGAAAATTTCATATATGATTATAATTTGTATATTTTAGTAGTTATATACAAATTGTTGAAGTTAGTATATATTAAGTTTATATATTATTGTAGTATATACAAAGTCATTTAGACAGTTGTATATATTGCCATGTTTAACTATCATATTCATGTACACATATTAATATACAAAAAAGATAAGTTTGTATATGTATACAAAAGAAACGCAATTACACTGATCTTCTTTCTAATATACAAATACTACATCAAAAAAAGTATATAATTGTATCATATGAATTTTCTTCTTTAAAATTTTTTATATTTTTGAAATCAGTTTTCAAAAGCAAAACACTTACGTTATGGCTATATACAATTATCACCAATGATTGTCTGTATTCGATTACACTGATCTTCTTTATAATATACAGATACTACATCAACAAAAAGTATATAATTGTATCCTACGAAATTTCTTCTTAAAAAATTTATATATTTTTGAAACCAGATTTCAAAAGAAAAACACTTACGATATAGCTATATACAATTACCACCACAATAATGAATGCACATACATCAAAATTTGTAAATCCAATAGAACATTGTATAAATATTGCAATAATAAACATGAATTTTCATCCAATGAACGATTACCTGTATTCAATTATAAAGAAAAACAAAAAAAATGGATGAACTGCTGTTTCATAAATAGCAGAAACAAGTTTATCTTGTGTTTCAATTGTTGTATACTTCTTATTTTTTTTTGAAAAAAAAATGAATTTGAACGTTTACCTTAAATTATGGACTTTTACCTTAAATTATGGCATTATCTAAATTTATTGTTAGCATATTTAACGTTTCAGTTACAAACCACTTTTTATAAAATAAAATTGTATAAATAAAAAACAAAAGAAACCTTATATACAAAATTAAAGATACCTAAAATAACTAAACTATACCCATAGAATGTAATTAGGTAAACTATACCCATATAATGTTATTTAATCAATTAAGTTTGCCATATATGAAATTTTCCCTACTTTCATTGGGTTTAGAAGTAACATTCTCTTGTCTTCTCCTTTCTCTATCATTGGTCAGGCTTATTCTCTAGTAACTCAAGATGAAAAACAGAGAGAAATCCATGCTATTCCTAACTATCCAACAGAGTCTGCTTCCTTTCTTGTTGGGAATTCAGGAAATAGGAGGCCTGATGAATATAAATCTCAGTGAGGGAATTTTTCTAAGAAAAACAATCTCATGTGTAACTATTGCAAAAAGACAGGTCACACCATTGAACAATGCTACAAACTCCATGGTTTCCCTGCTGATTTTAAGTTTACTAAGAATAAGCGATATCAAAAAGGTCATGTTACTAACAATGTTTTCAATTCATCTGAGGGGAATAATCATGGTGAGGATTATTTTTATAGATAAAGCTCCACTCAGTCAGGAAAATGTTGCCTAACTATTGCAGTTGTTACAAAAGATGAACCACCAGACTGGAAGTACTGAAGGTTCTGCCGACACCACCTGTGCAGGTATACCCAAGTTATGCAATTCAAATGTTTCTCTATTTAAAGTTGGCAATAATTCATGGATTTTAGATAGTGGAGCTTCTGAGCATATAACCTCTAACAAAATTCTCTTCTTTAATCTCAATCTTCTGCCTAAACCTATTATGGTTACTCTTCCTAATTCACATAGAGCCTGTGAAACTCTTACCTAATTTAATTATTCACAATGTCCTTTATATTCAATCTTTCAACTGTAATCTCTTGCCTATTCACAAACTGTGCAAACAGTTACCATAAATTCTTTTTGTTTACTCCTAACAAATATTTTATGTTGCAGGGCCCTTCACTGAAGAGCCCTCTGGAGGTTGGTAAGGAATAAGGAGGTCTATACATTTTCAAGTCTATTCAACAAGCAGTTTCTAAGAGTCTTTCTATTCTCAGTCATGGTGATCCAGAAGTTCTCCCCATAAAACCTAGTTCTAAGTCTACTAGTTTATGTTCTTCCAATTCTGTTGCAAATGTTTTTACTTCATGTTCTAGTTTTTTTATTCAAATGTAAAAGAAAAGCTATGGCACTATAGATAGACCATATGCCTTTGAGTAATATGAAGAATGTAGTTCCAACTTCTTTGTCATGTTCCAGATCTTCCTCTCCTTGTATTATTTGTTCCATGGCAAGACAATCTAAATTACCTTTTTCAAAGAGTGTTCTTTCTACTAAATCAGTTTTTTGAATTAATACATGTTGATACTTGGGGTCCTTATAACACTCCCACACATGATGGTTTCAAGTATTTTTTTAACCATTGTTGATGATTTTAGTAGATCTACATGGACTCATATTCTTAGTTCTTAATCCAATGCTTTCTCTATTCTTAAATCTTTTATTTCTATAGTTGAGAGACCATTTAACTCTCAAATCAAGATAATTAGAACAGACGATGCTTTTGAATTAGGGGTTGGAAAAATGCATTCTGATTTTTTTCTCTCCAAAGGGATAATCCATCAAATTACTTGTGTTTACACTCCACAACAAAATGGTAGAGTGGAGAGGAAACACAAGCATTTGCTTGAAACTTCAAGAGCCTTATTGTATCAATCCCATTTACCTATGATTTATTGGGGGGACTGTTTATTGACTGCCACCTATCTCATTTACAGATTTCCTTCTATACTACAACACAGAACACCTTTTGAAGTGCTTTTTTAAGTTAAACCTAATTACTCTCACCTAAAATGCTTGTTACACCCTCAAAATTAAGTAGGTCAAACTAGAGCTTCACATGTGTTCCATAAGTTAATAATGAGTTAAAATGATGTATTTTAGCATTATAAGTCAGTTGGTGAAGTTTGGAAGTCAAATGTCAAGAAACGATCAAGAAGTTCGGAAACTAGCCTTGTGTGTGCGCTAGTGTGTACTTGTATGTTGTATGAGTTTATGTGTGTTGTTTGGAGTCTAAAATCAGTGGGGATGACCCTATAACCTATAGGGACATGTTTAGGGTCAAAACGTCTGGGTCCGACTTCTCGGGGACTACCCTAAGGGTCCCCAAGGAGGACCCAAACTTTGGCCAAGCAAGCTGCCCAAGGCAGCAGGATTTGTGCCTTGGTGAAACACAGGCACGTCGCGCGTAGATCGCCCACTTCTCTGTCCAAAAATAATTTCCAAATCCTAGTGGTAGCAGTTCCGCGACGCGGACTTGTTCCCCGAAATTTAAGTGATATTTGACTTGTCTAAAGTGGTCCAATCAATGTAGGGTTGTTTTGGGTATTTTGGGGGGGTGTTATATACTGATATTAGGTCATTATACACCCATTCCCCCAACTAAAAACCCCAAACTCTCATTTAGAAATCAAAATTTCAAAACCCTCAAAAGTTCTTCTCTCCCAAAAGCTCTCCCAAACTCCATTGGAGCTAGAATACAAGTTGGAGCTAGTGTTGAAGGTTGTGGACGTTTTATTCACCAAATAAGAGTAAACTATTGTATTTTCATATACATACTAGAGTTAGTATTTGTTTATGGTGAAGCTTACACATTTTATCTTTTGTTATTGCTTTGTGTTGAGTTAGGGTGAGTACTCTGTCTGTTTGATTAGTTCATTTTCTTATGCTTTCATTTCCCTTGCATGTTCGTACATTTCATGTGTTGATGTCATTCGACTTGCATCTTATTATGATGCAGAGTGTTCATGGTTATCAGTAGACGTTTTGTTGATACCGTTTTGCACTCTATTTAGCTTTGGTGAGCCTCCTTACATTTCGAATGGTTTCATACTTATTTCTTGTTTTGTTAAGTTGTCGTGAGTTCTGTCCCGACATTTATTATAGTACTAGAGGCTTCATAGATAGGTAGTTGTTGAGGAGTCTATTACTATTTCCCCTTCTTGTTGAGATGTTATAAGATCTTGAGACAGTTGATTGTAACTTAATAAGTATTTCCAGATGTTCATTTGAGTTGAGTTTTGATTTAGACTTTAAACTTAAAATTTTGCAATTCAAGTTCCTATTTTGTTTGAGTAAGTCTTCCGCTAAGTAGTGAGTCAGGCTTAAGGTTCGCTTCGGGACCAATGATGATTCTAGAGTGCCGGTCATGTCCAAGGTGTAGGCTCGAGGCGTGACAATTTTTATCAAACAATTCAAAACATCTATCTCTACTCGGTCTCATTCAATCAAAATGTACTAACATAAGAAGTTGGAACTACACCGTTTCCATAATCAAGATAAATAATATTTAATCTTGTATTACAATCATACCAATGGCTTGTCCAATTTTCATCTTAAATTGTAATCAAATAACTTTATACTTATAAGAACCGATGATTTAATCCTATATGTAGAAGCTAAAACTCTATATACTTAATCATCTCCCATGTCAGTAAACAGAGACATAAATAAATATATGATCTATTAAATCTTTTATTAAAACTGAATAAAAAAAATTTCAATAAAAGAATCTATATCTAAACGCATAGTGAATAAGATAAATTTCTTGATTAATAATATATATCCAACCATAACATAATATATGAAGAATCACTAATAACAAGATAACTATAAGAAGGATTCACCAAAATTAGTTCTCTGTAATTATTAGTTTCTTCTCCTCAAATTTTCGTTTTAAAAAATCATCTTGAATAACAGAACCACTTAAGGTATTTTGACTTATCAACGAAAAAATTCCTCAAAATTATTTACTATAATGTTACCCCCAATTAATCATCATTATTAACAAACATATAAAATTAATATACAACAGTTAATTATAATTAGCATAAACATACGATATAAATATTTTACCTTTCTTTTTTTTTTCTTCATTTAAAATCAAGTAACACAATCTTACCAAGTCATCCCACACTTCTGTTTGGCCGTATGATATGGTATCGTGATATGAAATGATGATATGGTATCATAATATGAAATGAAATTGAGTTTTGTTTGGACATGCGATATGAAATTTTTATGTAATATATTTTCTCATAAACATAAGAATCTCATAAATTGTAAAACTATTAAAATAGCCCCAATTATTTATTTAATCTTACCAAATAAACAAAAAATTATAAAATCACATATTATATTATTACAAAGCTGTTTTTGACTTAAGGAACTGTTTTATCAAGCTTTAATTCAATAAAAAAATTGAACATAAATTATAGTAAACTAGTCTTTAATATAATCCTCCCACATAATAATGACAATTTTCTCACGTTGAACTTGCATTACTCGATCATGTGACCGAGAAGAAGAACCAACATTGTTTCTTTGAGTCATTTTTTTGTCAATATCATCCGTAACTATATTTTCATGATCATAGATCATAAATATTTCATTACTCATTTTCTCAAATAATTATGTAACACTGCACAAACTATGACAATTTTCACTTGTGTGTCAATATCATAATGTTCGTGCCTACAGTATTTTGAATCAAATTTTCCAAGCTCCAAAAGTCTGTGGGTTGTTTTAAAAAATATAAACTTGTGGATTAATTTGTGTTTAAAAAATCACAAATCATGATATGCAATTTCCATATAATTTCATATCATGATTTTTGAGAATATGGAATCACATCTCATGTTATGAAATCATGAGATGGAATCAGCGTAAAATCATATATTCAAACGTTGATTTCATCTCACGATACCATATCACCGATATGGTATAACATGACCAAACACCTACTAAATAGTTCAGTATAATATGAATAATTTTTCTACATATCATAAGAAATTGATTCAGTTTTCTTGTAAATAAGGCACTCTAATGTATCTTGCAAGCACAAAATAGTTTCTCCAAAAAATTATTGGATGCGCAAGATGATAGAATATGTGCCTTCACTTAACAAGTAATGGACCAGGTCCCTTACTACACTCCAGAAAATTACCAGAAAGTTAAATGCAGTAAAATCAACACAATGATTTTACGTGGAAACCTCCTTGCTTAAGGGAGTAAAACCACGACCTGTTCCACAGGATTTTCAATCGTTTTCACTAATCTTCAAAAGCAAAAGTAAAACAAGATTACAACAAACGTAAGAAAGAGTTATCAATCTTACAGTTAAGCAACAGTCCCTATTGCTTAACAAGCCTAAGTAGAAAACTATCTACCCACTAAGCTATCCCACCTGGACAACCTAGACTTTCAACACTACACACTGATTCCTTTATAGATTCAGGAATAGTTTGCAGTTTAAGAACAAGAGAATGTATTCCTAACAACTATACGAAAAGCTCCAAAGATTGTTGTTGTTCTTGGAATAATTCTGCCTTTGTTTTCTAGCAGCCTTTGCAAATGTTCTTGAAGAGGTTTCTCTCAAGTTGCAAAAACT
>NC_028638.1:18571457-18580954 GCF_001406875.1 Solanum pennellii | reverse complement strand
AAGTAATAAACCCGGTACCTTTACAAGGTCCCTAAGTTTGTCAAATCATCAAAACTACAAATAACATTTTCCCCCTTTTTGATGATGACAAACCATAATCTGAGATCTTCTCCAGAATTGTTCCCCCTGTCTGTATATTCCCCCTTACTGCAATATTCCCTTGTTCCCCCTGACTGTATATTCCCCCGTACTGCAATGTTCCCCCTTTACTTATTTAATGTTTAGATACTCACAGTTTACTTCCCCCTTTTGGCATCATAAAAAAGATATGCAGTAAACCAGTGATGTCAATCATAAATACTGAACAAGATCAAGGCTAAAAAGCAATCAAACAGTAGAGGAAAAGCAATTGCAAAAGAATATAGGAAGAACAGCAAAGGAATAAAGTAACCAACATGCCATCATAACATAAATACATTAAAAACAAACTAAAAATCCATCAACACATTAATAAGCCACACAAAAAAAAAGGCACAGGGAAGGATTGATTAACAGGCTAGGAAGAGGGGGGAGGATGAGACAGGGACTGGATAACAAGAGTGAGTCGTGCATTGGCAGCATCATTGTCCTGGATGGCCTTTTCTTGCAGGGCAGTTATCTTCGCCTTCAACTCAGCATTCTCTTTCTCCAGAGCTTGAACAACTGAAGAACCAGGTCCCTCACTCTGTGAAGTAAGCAGTTCTGCTTTGAGTATAGCAATTTCTGCCTCTTTTCCACTCAACCGCACAGTGAGCTCTTCAACCTCGTGTTTAAGCTGATCCTGGTCCTCAATAAGTTGAGCCATCTTGCTCCTTGGATAGCCTTTTCCTTCAATGCACTCACATTCAACCAAGGTATTCTCAGATATAGTTTGTTTAACAGTCCCAACCTTGCCAACACTGAGAGGAATTCGAATGCTTGAATACATCTGTGAGAAAGTATCCATAACCCATTCCGTGAACACCTTTCCTCTCAACGACAGTTTTGTGAATGTGCTCAATCATTAGACCAGGAAGACTCAGGGCTTCAAAGCTGCACAGCATCTCCATCACATACAGGTCAGCAGCAGTAGCAAGTGTCCTCTTTTCTGTGCGAGGAAGGAGCACCTTGTTGACGAACTCAAAGACCAGCTGATACTCACTCTTCATGATTTTCTTATAGATCCCAGCAACCTTAGTTGTGGGTGTCTTAGAAATCATAGAGGCAAACTCAGAAGAGCAAGTTTTGCCCTGTACAGACCGGGTCCCCTCTTTTGGCACCCTGAGAATTTTGCTCAACACCTCCTCATCCAAAGATATGACAATATCATTTACCCGTGTGAGGATTTTCCCATCGTCCCCGAATTGAATATTGTAGTAAAATTCACGAACCTCTTCTTCATGGAGAATGGGGGAATTTTTGTCGAACAAGTGCAGCCAAGATTGAATCTCCACCATATCGTGCAGAGAATCCATGCCATGAAGAGTTATGATCCCCATATCAAAAACTCTTCCAGCTAGGACTGCTTGTTTCCTCAGGTTGTCAACTACCTCCTGCAAGTTGACATTCTCAACTTTCCTGGCTTGGGAACCAGGTCCCTGTGACCGCTTTCTCTTTTTCTCAGATCTCTTCCCTTTGGACTGTGATTTTTCAACCTTCCTTGTTACCCTTTCCCTTTTCTTTTCTGACTTCTTTTTCTTATTTTTCTTTTCCACTTCTTCTCCAGACAACTCAACCACATTTGCCTCAGGTATTCTAAAATTTGATACCTTGAAGGTTCTTGCACGTCTAACTGCAGCAGTAGAACGTGCACTTGCCTTCAAGGCATCAGCCATCAATTTTTGTGCTGCAGACCTTGTAGTAGGTCGTCTCCTAGGGGCCTCCTCTACAATTTTTTCTTTCCCTTTTCTAGATCCCACTCCTTCTCTTCTCTCAACCTTCCATCTTAATGGCTCCTCCTCACTTGCAGATTCAGACGAAGAGGAAGAAGAGTACCTTCCAAAATCAGGGGTTTTATCAAAGATAGGCTGAGTAGGTCTTACCTCTTCCCTTTCCAGGACTTCAGTATGCTCTGCCCTTGCTTCTTCTCGCATCATGGCCAGGCTTTCAATCACGAGTTCCTCACTCGCTGCCAGTATGTTAGACTCGGAAGCCCTATGTTTTGGTAGATCCCCTTCAAACATGTTGTCAGGCAACATGTCTTGAAACGGACCAGGTCCAGTAGGCACTGCAGAAGTGTTTAGATCTATGGCGAAAAAAGGGTTATCAGGAGTGTCTTGTTGAGGACTGGACGGGGGAGGAAGTCTGGCTTGAGTAGTGGTCGGAGAATAGAAAGCAAGAGGCTCTATTTCACTGAGAGCATCCAACATTTGTTTAGAAGAAGATGAAGAAGAAGACATGATTGTTGTACTGGAAGGTTTCTTTGAAAAGCAAAGAGAAGAAGAAGAAGACAGATTTTGCCTTTGAATTTTGATAAAAACCTTTCGTGAAAAGAGAGAAGAAGTTGAGAAACGGATGAGAGTTTCAAAAAGAAGAAAGGCTTTTTAAAAGAAGTGAAAGGTGCCAGGTCCTGTGATTGGATGCGTCGTTTGAGGGAGAAACGATGGGACTGATCGGTCAGAGTAACCGATGACTGACACGTGGCATTTTCAACGGTCAAATTTTTTGTTTAAATTTAATGTATAAATGCTAACCTGGACAGGTACCAGGTACCATGGTAGAGTTTAACTTCATTCCTTAACTGTTCTAGTTTCTTCTTTTGCTGAGCAGGTCCCTACTGAGAGTATACCTACAAAAGATACAAAAGAGATCTTTGTTCAGATATTCAAAATTCACACAAAGGATACCTGCACTGCAATTTTAGCCATCAAGGGAGCTCCACTGTTGGAAGCTAAAAGCATCACTTGGAGATCAACATCCCCAACTTTAACCGATTCCTCTCAAATTGATCCTTGCTGAGAGCCTTAGTGAAGATGTCTGCAATTTGCTCCTCCGTTGGACAATATGTGAGCACAATATTTCCCTTCTCAACATTATCTCTCAAAAAGTGATGTCTAACATCAATATGCTTTGTTCTCTTATGGTGGACTGGGTTCTTTCCCATACTAACAGCACTAGTATTGTCACACATAAGAGGAATTGCTTTGATGTGAATTCCAAAATCTTCCAAGTGTTGCCTGATCCACAGCAATTGAGAACAACAGGCTGCAGCAGCTACATATTCAGCTTCAGCAGTTGAGAGAGCCACAGAGTTCTGCTTCTTGGTACCCCAAGAGATAAGTGATGATCCAAGGAAATGAGCCATTCCAGAGGTGCTCTTCCTGTCAACTTGATAACCAGCAAAATCAGCATCTGCAAAACCAACTAGATCAAAAGTATCACCTGCAGGATAAAAGAGAACCAGGTCCCCTGTTTTCTTCAAGTATCTAAGAATACGTTTTGCAGCCTTCAAGTGTGAATCACGAGGACATGCTTGAAACCTGGCACACATTCCAACACTGTACACAATATCAGGCCTGCTAGCAGTCAGATATAACAAGGATCCAATGATTCCCCTGTACATTGTTTGATTCACAAGAGGATCAGATTCCTCTACTACCATCTTGGAATTTGTTCCCATAGGAGTATCAATAGGTTTAGAATCAAACATATTGAATTTCTTCAGCAGCTCCTTAATGTACTTCTCCTGACATATTGAAATCCCATTTGATGATTGCTTGATTTGCAGACCAAGGAAGAATGTCAATTCACCCATCATACTCATTTCAAACTCCCTTCCCATTAGTGATGAGAATTCTTCACAGAGATGTTCTGAAGTAGCTCCAAAAATTATGTCATCCACATAGACTTGAATGATAAGCAATTCTTGTTCTCTTTTTAATAAGAACAAAGTATTGTCTATCTTGCCTCTTTTGAACCCATTTTTCAGCAGAAACTTTGACAACCTTTCATACCATGCTCTTGGAGCTTGCTTCAGACCATATAGTGCCTTATTCAATCTGAACACATGATTTGGTAGCTCTGCATCTTCAAAACCAGGAGGTTGCTTGACAAACACCTCCTCTTTGAGATCTCCATTCAGAAATGCACTCTTCACATCCATTTGATACAGCTTGAACCCCATAAAAGCAGCAAAAGCTATTAAGATTCTAATAGCTTCCATTCTGGCAACAGGTGCAAAAGTCTCATCATAGTCTATTCCTTCTTCTTGATTGTATCCTTGCACCACCAGTCTAGATTTATTTCTAGTAATCACTCCATTTTCATCAAGTTTGTTTCTGAATACCCACCTAGTTCCTATTATAGTTCTGCCTTCAGGTCGAGGAACCAGGTACCATACCTTACTTCTTTCAAACTGATGGAGTTCTTCTTGCATAGAATTGATCCAGTCTGCATCACTTAATGCTTCTTTAACATTCTTGGGCTCAATAGATGATATGAATGCTGAGAATGCAACTAGATTTCTTGTTTTTGATCTAGTTTGAATTCCAGAATTCAAGGGAGAAATGAGATTATCAAGAGGATGAGATGAACTATGCTTCCATCCTGACTTTGCAGCAGACTGAGTTTGCAGATCAGCATGTTCTTCTTCATCAAGAGTGACATCATCTTCTGGGGAGTCTGATGTACTCTGGCTGGAGTTTTGAGTAGTACCAGGTACCATATCATCCTGTTCAACCTCAGCATCCTCTTCAGGTAGACTATGATTCTGATCATCACAATCATTTTTCAGTTGTTGATCTGCATCAGCTTCAGCTCCTTCAATCTTCTTGGATTTGAGCATTTTCAGCACATCATCATCATCATTTGATCCATCATTCTTCAAGCTTCCATTTTCATCAAAGACAACATGAATGCTTTCTTCAATGCATTGTGTTCGTTTGTTGAATATTCTGTAGGCTTTGCTGGATGAAGAATATCCAACAAATACTCCTTCATCACTTCTGGGATCAAATTTTCCCAGATCATCCTTCCCATTATTCAGCACAAAACATCTGCATCCAAATGCTCTAAGATAGCTCAGCATTGGCTTTCTATTGTTGAGCAGTTCATATGGAGTCTTATTCAAGACAGCTCTTATTAGACACCTATTGGTAACATGGCATGCTGTGTTAACAGCTTCAGCCCAGAAACTTTGAGGAAGATTTGATTCAATAATCATAGTTCTGGCAATGTTCACCAAGGTTCTGTTCTTCCTTTCCACTACTCCATTTTGTTGAGGAGTTCTTGGAGCAGAGAAATTGTGGCTTGTACCATTTTCAATACAGAATCTATCCAGTGTTGAGTTTTCAAACTTTGTGCCATGATCAGATCGAATGCTGCAAACAACTTGATTCAATTTGGTTTGAATCATTTTAAAGAATACCACCAACTCTTCAGCTGTGTCTGCCTTTGATCTCAAGAATCTTATCCAGGTGTATCTTGAATAATCATCAACAATCACCAAGATGTACTTCTTGCCATTTCTGCTTTGAACCTTCAGGGGTCCACACAAGTCCATATGAAGCAGCTCTAGTGTTCTTGATGATGTTACTTAATTTTTGGGCTTAAAAGATGATCTGATATGTTTTCCTTTAACACAAGCTTCACAAATTTTATTTTCAGCAAACTTCAGTTTGGGCAGACCTCGGACCAGGTCCTTAGAAATCAGTTTGTTCAATAAAGATGAGCTTACATGCCCCAGTCTACGATGCCAGAGATCAGCATTCTCATTCTGAGCACTAAGACATGTCAGATCATCTCCATGAGATGCTTCTAAGTTTGCCACATACATATTTTTACTTCTGTGTGCATTGAGAATTACTTTGTATGTAGTTAGACTCACCACGGTGCATTTCTCAGAAGTGAATTTGACCTCATTCCCTTTGTCACAGATTTGTGACACACTCAACAAGCTGTACTTCAACCCATCCACATGGTAAACATTGTCAATTGAATCTTCAAGGGATCTTCCTACTTTGCCAACTCCCAAAATGTACCCCTTCTTGCCATCACCAAATGAGACACCTCCTCCTTGGAGGGTCTTGAGTGAGAGGAAGTTCTTTACATCACCAGTCATATGCTTAGAGCAGCCACTATCCATATACCAACATTGACTGCTGCTCCTCTCACTCACCTGCACCAAAAATCACTTGTTAAGCTTGGGAACCCTTTTCAGCTTGAGTTCCCAGTAGGCAGACAAAGGGGTGATTAGATTGTATTTGGTCCAATATGGTAGATTTTGAAGCTTTCTAACAAAGGACATAGGAGCAGGTACAGATTTTTTCTTTGAAAATCTGTGAGTTGAAACATGCTTTGGAGGACCAGGTCTCTCTATTGGTACATTATGCCTTTCAGCATAATTAGAGAACCTTTCACAGGAGTTTCTCCAGCTAGCACAGTCATTCTTCAAATGTCCATTCTTACCACAATGGAGACACAGCAGATTGTCAGACACAAACACATACTTACTGTGAGGATTATAAGGAGGACTTATGTTCAGACTTCCTAGTCCTTTCTTATTGAAATTACTCTGATTTGTTGCATTTGAAAGTAACTTTGAGGATTTGGTCCACTTAAGGGATTTTTCAAGTTCTTCCTTAAGTTTCACAATATCCTGTTCTAATTTGTTACTCTTTTCAAGTGACAGACCAAGATTTTTCTCAGAGTTTTTCAATTTTTCTTGAATTTCAGCTTGCAGACTGTTTGACATTCCATTCAGCTTTTCAGCTTCTTCAGTAATCTGATTCAACTGGTTCTTAAGTTCAGAGTTATTTGACTCTAGAGACACCATTCTTGACATTTTCTCTTCAAGTTTAACTTTGTTTTCAGTTAAACTGTCAAGTTCAGCATTCATGGTGTCTCTTTCAGATGTTAACTCTATCACAGAATCAATCATGACTTTGGCCAAAGTTCTCAATTTTTTAAGAGAATATTTATCCAAGTCATTTTTCATATCTAGAAGGGTTACCTGATTGTCCTCTTCTTCATTTTCTGTGTGAGCCATGAGAGCAAACATTTCATTGAAGACAGTTTCCTCCTCATGCACAGCAACCATGGACACATCTTTTGGCTCATCAGGGTCTTCTGAATCACTTGAAGAATCTCCCCATGCAGCAAGAGCCTTTTTGACAACCATATCAGCAGCTGCTTTTCGATCTCTGTTGCCAAGTACCAGGTCCCTTCTATTTTCTTTGTCACTCCTATGTTTTTTATGTTCCTTGCTTTCATTCTTGAGCAAAGGACACTCTCTGATGAAGTGCCCAGATTTTCCACACTTGTAGCAAGTATCACCTTGAACAACATTTCGAGTACCATTTGTTCCCCTTTTATAAACTTTGTTCTTCCTTACAATTTTTTGAAATCTACTTATGAGGTATGCCATATCATCATCACTAGAATCTTCATCTGATTTATACTTCAGCATGAATGACTTGTCCTTCTTGGCTTCCTTCTTTGACAAATCATAGTTTCGATTCAGCTCATGTGTCTTCAGATTCCCAATCAAGGCATCCATAGTCAGCACCTTCAGATCCTTGGCTTCTGTAATGGCATCTACCTTGCTCTCCCAGGACTTTGGAAGATTTCGAAGCACCTTTCTGACTTGTTTGGTCATGCTTATAGGTTCACCCAGACTTCGCAGCTAATTTGTAATGGAAGACAACTTGGTGAACATGTCATGTATTGTTTCTCCTTCCTTCATTTTGAAGTTCTCATACTGTGAGGTAAGCATGTCAATTTTAGATTCTTTGACTTGTTCAGTTCCTTCATGTGCAGTCTTCAGGCAGTCCCAAATTTCCTTAGCAGACTCACAGGCTGACACTCTGTTATACTCATCAGGTCCTATCCCACAACCCAGAAGAGTTTTAGCTTTGAAACCTTTTTCAATCTTTTTCCTGTCAGCTTCGTCATATTTCTGCCTAGGCTTTGGAACAGTAATAGTCTTCTCTCCATCCTTTTCATCCATCATCGGAACAAATGGTCCATCCAGTACAATATCCCATAACTCGCTGTCTTCAGCCATGAGGTAGTCATGCATTCTAACTTTCCACCAACTGTAGAAATGTCCATTGAAACGAGGAGGTCTGTGTGACGACTGACCTTCTTCGAGATTAAGTGGAGCAGCCACTCTAGAACGATATCACTTCCTTGGTGTTAACCAAATAGGGAGTGCCTGCTCTGATACCACTTGATAGAATATGTGCCTTCACTTAACAAGTAATGGACCAGGTCCCTTACTACACTCCAGAAAATTACCAGTTAAATGCAGTAAAATCAACAGAATGATTTTACGTGGAAACCTCCTTGCTTAAGGGAGTAAAACCACGACCTGTTCCACAGGATTTTCAATCGTTTTCACTAATCTTCAAAAGCAAAAGTAAAACACGATTACAACAAACGTAAGAAAGAGTTATCAATCTTACAGTTAAGCAACAATCCCTATTGCTTAACAAGCGTAAGTAGAAAACTATCTACCCACTAAGCTATCCCACCTGGAAAACCTAGACTTTCAACACTACACACTGATTCCTTTATAGATTCAGGAATAGTTTACAGTTTAAGAACAAGAGAATGTATTCCTAACAACTATATGAAAAGCTCCAAAGATTGTTGTTGTTCTTGGAATAATTCTGCCTTTGTTTTTTAGCAGCCTTTGCAAATGTTCTTGAAGAGGTTTCTCTCAAGTTGCAAAAACTGCCAAAAAGTGTTTAGGAAAGTGTCTTTTGTATAGACAAGTCACTTTCCTAAACTTCTTTGCCATTGGTTGGAAAGTCACACTTTCTGACGCCATCGGGAAGTGTGCACCTACTTTCTGTACCATCTCCAGCTGGCAGTCGACTGGCTCATCATCATGAGAGCCTGGTACCTCTACTAGGTCCCTGGGTTTGATTCATCTGCAATACTCAAACAAGAACCCTGCAATACTCAAGTAAGAAACTGCAATATTTAAGTAATAAACCCGGTACCTTTACAAGGTCCCTAAGTTTGTCAAATCATCAAAACTACAAATAACACAAGAGCTAACAAACAACAATGCACATTTTTAAAAAGTATTTTTCTTTCTACTACTCCATTGATATATTTTCACAAAAATTATAACGCAAAATAAATTTATTGTGTCTATCGAATCTTCTCTTCTCAAACATCATTTTATAGGATTAGTTTCTACTTAAAGATAAAATTCTCATCATATAAAATAAACTTATTTAGTATGTCATAAAAAAAAAGAAATCAATCAAGTAAGTTACTTGCATTTTCATTCATGACTAAAAATTTTAAATCAACTAAATAATGATTGTAAATCTTTTGCCAAAAAAAATAATCTTAATTAAACCACTCATAATATTCTCAAAAGAAACTTTTTCTCCAATATTTTCTAATAATTCCACATCAACCAAATTGATGGAACCTCAGTTAAAGTCAATACTTTTCCTCATGTGAGTTTGAGAGAAAAATTTCTTCAATAATTCAAGTAGTTCTTCAATCACCAAGAAAAATAAAGCCTCCTCCTCCATTGACTTGGTTGTAAATCAATATAAATATATATATATATATATATA
>NC_028638.1:18557241-18570758 GCF_001406875.1 Solanum pennellii | reverse complement strand
TATATATATATATATATATATTCACACAAATATGTCAAGGCTATGCAGGGCGGAGCGATTTTAAAGTTATGCGGGATGGGGCAAGGTGGTTTGCGGATCTATGCAGATTCAAACTTAATTTTAACTTTTTACATGTAATAAGAGTGATGGAACATTCTTTCCGGATAAAAATAACAAATCTCATGACAAATTCATTATTTTTTTAATTCAAAACAAATATCAATTGAAAGTTTTTTTAAATATATATTCATATTGATAACACATTTTAGTGTTTATAGTAGAATCAATATTTTAAAAAAGTATTTTCAAATAAGAGTGATACTGATCGATTTCTTGTCTTTTATTATATCAATTGAATCAATGCTTTCTAATTTAAAAAGAATGTTGAAATATTGAGTTTTATGAATTTGATTTTATTTTAATTTTTCACAAAAGATTGTATGATCATTTGTTAATGGCCATTGCTATTCCTCAAAAGTTGTTAAACATGAAATAAAACCAATACAATAGTAATTATAAGGTATAATACATATATTGGACCCTAAACTTGGCTTCAAATTTTAACTTTGACCTCCAACTTTCATAATGCACAAATAGACACTTTAACTATCCAACTTTTAAATAAATAAATACATGAGTCCTACATGGCACAATACACGTAGGACACCACATAGGACAAAAAATGACATGTAGGATGACATGTAGGACATGTGTGTCTATTTGTTCAACTTTATACAAGTTTAAGTGTCTATTTGTGCACACCCAGAGTTGAAGAGCATAAATGTGATTTGAAGCCAAGTTAAAGGACAGATTTATGTATTATGCCTAATTATAATATAGCTTATCGAAGCAAATGAAAATAATTCAATCAAAACTAATATGATTTCTTATATGCTTCTCAAATTGACTTTTGAAAAATAAATTTTAAGTCATTGTCTGATAAATTAATATAACTTAATGTGAAAATAAATTGATTTTTATGATTTATATTTTTAGTATCAAACATAATAAAAATAAAGAAATTATGCGGGATAGAATAGAATGGGTTGAAAACGAAAAAATATATATAATATAAAACTGAACAGATTAAATTTTTTACAGATTAAACTCAATCTATCCCGTATTCGCCCCTTTCCACCCTATTACCATCTCTAGGCAGAATGAAAGAATATTATTCTCTCTATTGTCCACAGTGTGGAGTATAAAACAGGAGCATAAGATGAGACATATTTATAGTCCAAATATAATGATGTTTACCAACTTTTTAAATAAAAAGGAATCAAGATTTAGGAGTAAATGTCAGTAATGACAATTTATTTGGGCAATTTGAAGACAACTCACTCAAGGAGAAGATAACGTTGTTGACCAAATAATTATTTAATGTAAATGCATTTTATTTTTGGGGATATTAATAGAATATTTGAAACTAAAAATCACATATGAGCTGTAATTTGCTTTATTTTAATGGTCAGCAGCTAAACTGGCACTCTAAAAAAGGGTTAAAGAATAAAGAAATATATAAATCATTAGTTGTACTATTTTGTGTTAATTACAAGCTTTACTTTCTTCCAGCATGTGGGTCATCATGAGTCACAAATCATAATGAGCATAATCATTAAATAGATTACTCTTTTTTTTTTTTTTAAATGCGAGTCTTCATTGAAGAATAATTAATGTCAATTCAATTTTGATTGATCACTTTTACTATATTTAAGTAATTATAAATAAAAGATAAATTTACTTATTCATTCCTTAAAAAACTGTTTGAGAATTTTACAATAAATGTGAATACTTTTAAAAAATAAGTAATTGCAAAAATTAATGTTTGCTTAATTTAAAAAGATATACAAAGATAACTATTTTTAATATAGTTTCAATTAATATGAAATGGAGCAAGTAAGGTATAAAGACAACACAAATTATCAATATATTATTGTACATGTGTTTTCATAATTCAATGTTATATTCTATTCATCAACAACTGAAAGTGCCTATCACTAAATAAAAATAATGTTTAGAGGTAATTAATTAATAACAATAGCTCGAATATTGTTAAATATATTTTTAGCGATATTTGACACTCTTTATAAATATTTATAAAGCCTATAACGATACTGGATCTAATGACGATTAGCTAATGCTATTACTGGTTTTATTACTCTTTATTTATGTATATTTATTATTGCTGAAAATTATTTTTGTTATAATGTATACGCTTTAAAGGGAAATTTTAAAAAAGATATGACCTAACATATAATATTACATCACGTAGCTTAATTATAATATTATACAACATTGTACATGGAGGGAAACATTTTACCTAAGAATCAACCTTGTATAAAAGTGTACAACAGTGTATAAATATTGTATATAAACACAATATGTAGGGTAAATATGTTCTCCTTTTCTTGAATGAATAACTAGATGAGTGTAGGGGTGTGCAAAAACCGAACCGACCAATAAACCGAACCGATAAAATGTTATTGGGTTATTGTTATTGGGTTATTGGGTTTTTAATGGGTTTAGAAAAAATAATTATTGGGTTATTGGGTTGGTTTTGGTTTTTCCTATTGGGTTATTGGGTAAACCGATAACCCAATAAGACTATAGTTATTTACTACTTTACCCTTCCTCAATATTAAATATGCATAATTTAATACTTAAATAGATTCAATATTAGCTTTTCAGGCTATGTGATTTTTTGGTTAGGAAATTGGTGAGAACTTTGTTGATTATCTGGTGGATCAAGCAACTGTTCAAGATTGTCTCATTGAAATATTTTATTTTAGTTTTAATTCTAGTTCGTAATTGTAGGCTATAGCTTTTGCAAGTTTGTGAATGTTAGTAATTTGATCAACATTCAAAGTTTTCTATTATGTTTTGGCGGTAAGTTGGTAACATGTAATTATAACATACGTACTATTATATATTATTTGATCGACATTTTCTTATTGGGTTAACCGAAACCGAACCGATAACATAAAAAACCGATAAACCGATAAACCAATAAAAAAATTCTTATTGGTTTGTTATTGGGTTAGCATATTTTAAAACCGAAAACTGATAAACCGAACCGATTATATGTAAAACCGAACCGAACCGACCGATGCACACCCCTAGATGAGTGGGTGCTCGGACACAACACTAGTCAGATGATATAGTTTAATTTCACAAAGAATATACCTAGAGTATTTATTGCGTCTTTAGTAATTACTCTAAAGAAATCTTTTAGAGGATAAATTTGTTTAATTTTTGTTGAGTTGTACTGAATTTGAATTTTGATGATTAAAAAACGGAAGTGTGAGACAATACATTTTGTAAGTACGAGGTGAGGTATAAGTCTCAAAACACAGAAAATAAGTCCCATATGGGGGATACATCTCATGTAATTCACTTTTATAATTTTATTACTAAAAAAATAGGCTAAAGTAAGACTTTCAATTATTTTAGAAATAAATTTTGATAAATAATCAATACTATAGAAAAATATTAATTATTGTTTGAAAAATTTACTAATAATCAATAATATAGAAAAAAAATATTATAATTACTATTTGAGAAAGATAACTACTAGCAACTAACAACACAAAAATGATAATATTGCCAATATAATCTTTAAAAATGAAATCATCATCCATCTTTATATTTACTAGTCCTTTCCAACCTCAATTAATTTTTGCACTAACTATTTTCAATATATTTTAAAGAAGAGGAAGGATAGACATTACACAATGTAAAAATAATCACAAATTTTCATTTAGGCACTTTACTTATATTTTATTTATTTTAGATTCCTAAGTTTTTATTGTGCATTTTGACATTTTTCGCAAAAATGTCATAAAGAGTGTGATCCACTCGTTTATTGTGTGTGAATAACTTTTTAAATCAGTTTTTAATTATTTTTCTTCTTTTTTTTCTCCATTTTTAGCCTCTAATTTTCAAGCTTAACTCCATCCGTGACGAATATTTTAAAATTTTAAGAAATGACCTATTTCAAGATTTAAATATTGCAATAGTCATGCAATTCTTTTTTGGAGGAATTTACTTTTATAATATGGAAGTGGATTTGATTTTTTCTCTTTCTTCACTGATCTTCATACTTTGCTTCCACTGTAAGTGCTTTTTTATTGTTTTCACTTAACTTTAATTAGTTTTATTCAATTTTACTGTTTTTTTTATTGATTAAGAAGAATGTGAATTCATGACTTAGCTTTATACTTATGTAATAAAAGGGTTGGTGTATGATTGAGAAGTTTGCAAATTTTTTTTTGTTAGTTGGTTAAATGTTTTTCTTTTTAAAATTATGTGGGCAAAAATGTCATGTAATCGATTCATTGGCTACATTTTAATTTTCTCAAAATTCATTATTTAAGAATGATTTCAGGCAGAAATGACAAATGCCATTATTTAATTAGACATTTTATACGTTATTCGCGAGTGCATTGCACACTTTATATCTTTTTGTTGATTGTAAAGAAAGTGTCAAAATGACACAATAAAACCTTAAATAAAGTGTCTAAAATGAACAAAGTCTATTTAAAATGTCAAAGTAAAAGTTAATGTCAACTTTAGGAGGCTACCAAGTTAGACCTATAGATTATAATCACAGGAACATAGTGCTATGAAACTCTACCCTATTAATTTCAAACATGATTATCTACAAAAATATTTATAATAATGTCATTTTCTATAATAATTTATTTATACATTTTAGAAAATATCACTAGAACCTGAAAATACATGAAGCATAAATATATATATATATATCATTACATTAATAACAATAATAAAAAAATATATATAGCAAAAATGGCTCCAAACTGAAAAAATAATAATTAATTAACAATGATACATTTTCACGCCTACGACTTATATTTTTACTCTTAAAATTTACGCTCCAATTTCTATGATTTACCCCTATGGATCTAGGGCTTCAATTTGCACCCCACATCATTTTCTATATACTCTATTTTTAGACCCTTCGATAACGTTTTTAAAAATAATACTTTAAAGATATGGAGACAAAAGTGAGGACAGTTCAGCTATGCTATGGACAGACATATTGAGGCAATCAATTTAGGAAACAAATTCGTTACAGTTGAGTGACATTGCGGTCATCGCCATTTTATGTCACTAATTGATCTTGAGAGAACATTTAAACCTGCTTGAAAGTCATTTAGGGGTTGTTTAATATGACGAATAAAAATAAATAGTTTTGAATTAAAATTTTATTAAGATAATTTATCCTACTCTTTATATTATAATAATAATATAAATTATTCCATATACATAATAAGATAAATTATCTCAAAATAACTAATCTTATAGCTAATGGTCTTTGACTAGTAGTGACTCACTAGCAACACGCCCAAAGAATAGGCCCGTGGCTTGCCTACTCAATTGATCTAATTAATAATTTCTAGAAACTTTGGATTTATTTCTTTATTTAAAAAAAACAGAGGAGAGATGAAATTATATTATTTAATTTTTGCATGGAAACAAATAATATATACGTAGACCCCAGAGACCAGAGTGTGAGTGTCCCATTTGTATTATTTTATTTATCTACACAAACAACTGCTTTTATTAATTGACGTATTACGCATCAATTGTTATGCTTTATATTATATTATTAATTTAAAAATAATATTATATTATATAAAATATGATATATTACGAAATATACGCAAGAATCATGGGAACAAAAAGTGTTTCTAGTTTCTACCAAACCTCACCCACTTTTTAATTAAGGACTGGTAATTCTGCAAATAACGTCTTTTTTCAGTCTAAATAATTACTTTTCTCTTCACTCCCGCTCGCTTATCTCTCTCTCTCTGCTTAAAAACCCTAAAAAAAAATAAAATCAATGACTCTGAAAAGCTAAACCAGTTGCCAAAATTCAGCATTTAACGGTCGAATTGGGATTTTTTTTCTTCAATAATCCCATTTTACAGCCGTCAAAATTTGCAAATTCTTTATCTTTCCTTTGTAAGTTTTATGCATTACTTGATTTCTTTATGTTTGGTTTAGTATTTGTGAAAATGTGAACACCCTTGCCTTATCTTTGTTTAGCTCAATCTTGAGCTGAGGAATCTAATTTTGTTTTGTAGGTATGTATGTATTATTTCTGAAACCAATTTGGTATTCTTTTTTTCTCATGATTCGTCATTAGTTTCCTTTTTTACTTTTATTCTCTTACATGTCATGACAACATACTCAATATGATCCCCTATATGCACTTGTGAAGTAGAAAAAAATTACTCATTATTTTTTTTTAAAAAAAATCGTTTTTTACATGTAAATAAGTTTAAAATTTGATCAAGTGCTTTCTGTTTCGTCTTAGATATTATAATTGGTATTTATGTCTAAATATTTTGAAAATGATAGCGAAAAGGTTTGCTTCTTGCTAATATAGTATAGCCTGTCTTCTCTGATAGTTGCATTGATTATGTCAATAACTCAATATATACAGGAAATGAGTAAATTTTGCATGCTGTGTGCAGGTATGTTTAAATTATGGGTACTGTAGAGGTGTTAGACAATGGAGGAGTTGAGTATGGTATAACTTCATGTTGTGATAATGCTAATGTGGGAACAGTGAATGGTGGGTCTGAGAGAACACTGAATGGTGGCAAAAGAATTGAGAAATTGAGTGATGAGATTTTAGAGGACTTTGAGTTGTATTGGGAAGATATAAACGAACGCTTAACGGTTTCAAGGATGGTGAGTGACTCAGTTATTAAGGGAATGGTAAGTGCTGTGGAACAGGAGGCGGCTGAGAGAATAATGACTAAGGAGATGGAATTGACCAAATTTAAGAAGTATTTGCAATTTCATGATGTGGGTCTCAGTAAAACTGAATCTTTGGGGACACCGGTCTTGCAGGATGCGCTAGAAGGTTTTAATTTTCAGAAGCATTTCACATTATCAGATGTTTTCCGGGAACATGAAAAGACGAGAGAGATTTTAGGTGGACTAAGAAATTCAGCAACAGATGAACTCAAGAAGCTGAAGAAGGGCATCGATAGGGTTAGAAGTTCCAGTTCTATCAAGAGGATCTGCTCTGGTTCAGAGTTGGTGGGTCTCGGTGGCATTTTGCGAGAGCGAGAATCTGAAAGTTGGGTTCATGTGGACAAAACAGTGAAGCATCTGAAAATGATCATGGATACAATTTTTACACGTATGGATGGAATGGTACAGTTGTCCAAGGCATCAGTTGAGTGGTGGCAGGAGGAGCATTTAATTGAGGTGGAGGTTGAGGCCATGGTGATGCGGAATCTGATCCAGAGTATGCAGGAAGGTTTTGAGGACAAATTGTGGGATCAGTATAGTCAGTCTTGTGATGCTCGAATTGAGAAACTGACAGAGATCTCTAATCTTCGAAATGACTTAGAGGTTATTTTGAAGTCATTGTCTAGTATAGAAACACAGAGTCTGACTTCACATGGGTCACAGGATGTTGACCACTTTCATTGCATGATGTCAAGTGAGCATGTGACATCTTCAAAATCTATTTTGGAGGGAAATGGGAAGTGGGAGGATTCAAAGAGTGATATACCTGAAAAGTTTGAAGCTGCCACATTGAAACACATGTCACGCGAGGAAATGGTGGACTATTTTAATAATATGATGACAAAGATGAAGAGAGAACATGAATCCGTTCTGGAAAAGAAAACTGATGACTACTTTTCTCTAAGAGCTGAATATCTAACTCTTATAGGAAGGGGGTCTGTTGTGCAGCATAAGAAGGATCAGGGGGAATTTGATTTTCTTAGAAAGAAGATCCCAGAAGTTATTATGAAATTAGAAGATATCTCTGTAGAGACGGAAAAGTGTCCTGAATTTACTCAAAGACCTACAAATTTGGATAGTTTGAAGGATAGAATTGACACCATTCTTTCTGAAAATCGTCAGCTAAGAGACTTGCTTAGAGATAAGAAAAATGAAGTTAGGTTTCTGTTGTCCGAAGTCTCTGCTGCTGCTGAGAAGAGTCTGCAACACACTTTGGATGAAGAAAATATGCAGAAGCAGATAGGAGATATCAATTTAGTGGTGGAACATTCACAAATAGCAGCTTCAATCAGGGAAGAAGTGTATAAATGTTTTCTAAGGGATCTTATTAGAGAGAAAGGTAGTAAAGCTGATGAGTCAAACATGGAGTTCCATATTATGAATGACATTTATAATATTATTTTGACGGAAGCTTACATTACTACTGAAAGTACTTACAATTCTGAACTCGAAGATTCAGAGTTGGAGTGTCTGATAATGCAAGATCTTTATGGAGTGATTTTCAGTGAAGGAATAAAGGATGCTCAGGACAAGCTCAAGGAATTGTACCACAATTATTCAAATGAAAATGAAAATCGTATATTTCTTGAGATGAAAGCTATTCAGAAGGAATATGAATTAACACTAGAGGTTGAAGAGAAGGAAAAACTAAAGCAAATAATTTATCAGCTTGAAAGATCAGTGGGTGAAAAGGAAAAATTAGCAAGTGATGCATCAACTGCTCTGGCAAAGGAGAAGGAACAATTTCAGCTGGTAACTCAAGAGCTTAATTCTGTGAGAGAACATGCAAGTACGCAGCAAAGATTAGTTTCTGAGAGAAATATGGAATTAGAGGTGATAAAGGGTCAATTAGAAGAAGCATTGGAGCAAATTGAAGCAATGAAGGAGGCGATCCACCAGTTAAATCAAAAGCTTGTAGAGAAGGAGGAGGAGTTGAAAGTAGCTGATGACAAAGCAAAGATGGTCCTTGCTGTTTCTGAAGAGAGGCAGTACATTTTGGCAATAAATGAAACCAAAGAAATTGAGCTAAGAAAGCATATGGAAGCAGTAATTTGTAGGGTACACGAGTTGTCAAAAATGCTTGCAGATTTTGAATGCAAGGCGAGTGGCAGTCTGGAAGCAAATCATGCTAGGTACGTGTTTCATAATGGTGGTTAATGATTACTTTTTAAGACACAATATTTTTTCATGTATGGACTTGCAAGTACTACCAAAATTTTTAGATACCAAAAAGTTCTATCTGAATACTAGAATTCCAAAATGGGTAAAAGCCTTATTAAAATATTAATAACTATAATGTCATAAGAGATGCATGATTCTTGAAATAATCCTATACCCCGAAATGGTTATGTCACGCCCCGAGGCTACCCCCTAGACGTAACACGGAACCGAGGATCACGAGTGGCCCAAACTAACCCTGAGTCTGGCATATATCAAACATACTGAAAATAACTAAGTAAAACATGTACTATGCGGAAGCTAAAAATAGTGGATGTCTGAACTGGGGAAAAAGCCAACTAGCCTGAATATGTAAAACATAATAAGAGCTTACTGATGACTGGAACAACACTTACAAGTTACAACATGATGCCTAAGTCCCATTGTGCCAAGCTTTACTGACCTGCTTACTGCACCAACATGTGCCCAAAGTAATTTCAGCACTAACACATCATGCTTTTCTTTATTGTGGTTTACAATCCTACTTTCTATTCATGGCTCCTGACTTATGTTGCTCGGACTCTTCAAAAATGTCAAAGGGTGCGTGTCGGATTCACCAAAAGTAGTGTATTTTTGGAGAATCTGACACGGGTGCGGCATCAAAAGTAAAGAGTCCGCGCAACTAAGCTCCTGACTTATTTCGAGGCATCAGATATCAGGTATAGAGACATTATATCTGGCTTAGGTTTGTATAGTAATGGGGAGTATATTCAACTTGATTGAGCATTAACACCATGTTTTAATTTTAGATTGGCTTAATCATTACATACGAATACAAGTGGAATGCACGGTGCTTTACCAGTTTCAAAAAACAACTAACAGTGATGTACAGTGAAACACTGCTACATGTATAGTTCTTATTTAAGTAACAGACAAGTGTGCACGTGTGCACAACTTATTCATAAACCTAGGTCAAGCCAGAAGATAAATTTTTGAAGTTATACTCTGTTGATTTACCTACAGCATAATAGATCGTTCCAATACTTTCAGGTGGAAGCATTCATCAAATCAGTTGAATTCTCTCGTCAAGAAGACCAATTCTCTTAGAAGAACAGTGCTATTGTACCGACAGAGGCTTGAAAAAAGATGTTCGGACCTTCAAATGGCCGAGGCTGAGGTAATGATCTGCATTGATTAGGTATATGGAATATGACTAGTTTGAGTGTGCTATATGTACGTGTAGCCTACAGACTAATGAAGAGATGGCTGAGTTAGGTTAATTGAAAATCCAACTCTCATTAGTCGTCATGATCCATGCCAAAGTGATCAAATTATACAGAGAAAAAATAAGCAATTGTATGGACATCCAGATAAATATTCCATTTCCATCAATTTCTAACTATTTACATGCTATACAACAACAACTAGGTCATAATCCCAAACTAGTTGGTTATCTATTTAATCAGTAATTCATACCATTTCACTTGGATAGCTATGAAGATATAGAAACACCTATATTGTGTTTTTCCTGCATATCTCCTTGGTTATGCATCTTCATAGTAGTATCTGATAAAAGCATTTTCATATTAGTGAACTCTGCAATGATATCAAGGGTAAGCTACAAGCTTATTACGTAACTACGAACGTGCTTTGATTTATCAATCCTTCTATACTTAGCCTGATATTATTTTTTTGCTCAATACTCAGGTTGATCTTTTGGGAGATGAGGTTGATACACTTCTGCGCCTACTTGAAAAGATATACATTGCACTTGATCACTACTTGCCAGTTTTGCAGCATTATCCTGGAGTAAGTCAAATCTTCTGTTCGAAGAAATCTTATTTAACTTCACCTTTCAATCCAAGTGTTTTTGGGTTTTCTTGATTTAACTTTTGAGTAAGTAATCTGTTCAATTATCATCTCTAAGGTTTACTAATATGACAAATATTTCCAAATAAGGTTTCAAGATTGAGAAACTGCCCTTTGCATCTGAAGACAGATTTTTTTGCCTCAAAGGTTTCAAGGAAGAGAAATTAAGAAAAAATATGTATTAGTTAACAATGTGGTGACTATTAGTTGCTGCATTTAAATGACAAATAGGATAAAAGACTTTCTCCCGCCGCTAGTGAACAAATTTCAGGGGATGGGTGGAGGAATTGGGGGTTTAGGGATGTAAATAGTTTGACGAATTGCAGTTCCACCTGAAGCCTATTTTGTAAGAGGTACATTGTATGTTGTTTACATATCCCTTTCATTCAATACAGATTATTGAAATTCTTAAGCTGATCAGAAAGGAATTGTGGGGAGATTCTGCTAAACCAGTGAAGTAATCTTCTACATAAGGTAATTTCTTTTAGTATTATTTAAATTTGTATGTTGTTATTGGAAGCAGTAGAAAATATTGCTTGGTTGCTCTCAGTTAATTAGACCATCAGAACACTGGATTTTGAAATTTCTATAAAAAAAGGGTACATATCTGTACTTTTGTTGTCTGATTAGTTATTGCTTTCATCTTTCAAACACAAGGAGTAAGGAAAAAGGAAACAAGTATAGTTATGTGCTGCTTATTATATCTGCAGTAACTTCAACATTTGTCAAGCATTCACTTCTATATATTGGTAAGCATTGTTGAGTTATGCTACTTCTCATGTTATATCTTTATTTTTTAAAAATAAATAAATAAATTACAAGTAGCCAAAAGGCCATAATATAAAGGGGAAAGGGCCAAGAATGCCCTTAACCTATTGGAAATGGTTCAAAAATACCCTCCTTCCACCTTTTGGTCTAAAAATATCCTTCACCTTTACCCTTCGGGGGGTGGCTTGGGCTTGGGACTTCTATGTTGGAGGTCTCAAGTTCGAAACCCCTTGCCAGCGAAAGCAAGGGGTTTGCCTTTTGGGTCGAGTGGTCGCACCAGGCTTGCTTAGTGCGGGTTACCTCTCATAGGTTTGCGAGCTATTGCTTAGGAGTGTGGCTTTTACCCTGTGCGCGCACCCAAAAGTAGCGTCTTCCGTTGTCATCAAAAAAATATATATCCTCCACCTTTGTTTTTTGTTCAAAGATACCGCTCCTTCAACCTTTTAGTCTAAAAATACTCCCATCCCAAATTTAATAATAACGAATTCTTTTACTAATTAATTCTTTTATTTGTTCTAAAAGACAATTTTTAATTTATACAAATTCTTATTATTAGCTCATCTCAAAATATTTAAGCCTAACGTAAAATAAAACATAGAATTTATTGTTTACAAATGAAATATGAAACTCTTATTTTTATTATTAAGATAACACAATAAAAATCTTATGATACATTTTTAGAGAATAATTTTATTTTATTTTATTTACGTTTTATACATTATTTTTTTATGTTTTAATTTGTTGAATGATTTTTTTATTATATTTATATTATCATGTTAAAATTTAATCATATCAATAATTAATTTTTTCTTTAATTTACTTTTACTAAATAAATAATGTATAATCATAATAAATTATTGATATAATTATATTTTAACATAAAGAATTAATGATTGTTGACAAGCCTTTTTTTCGGTAGAAAAGATTATATACTAAACTACACTAGATATTACACAGTTTTTACACTTGAGGTAGATGCAGTAGTGTAGCAACATGTTGTAGCGTTATTTTACAATCCTTGAAGGGGAAAAGCTACATTGACTATGACTATGATAAGAGGTGATGACGATTTAATGACTAAATAAAGAATGGGTTCTATTAGTATTGTATTATTTTGATAATAATAAGAAGAATTTTATTCTTTATTTTTATACAATAAATTTTTTATTTTATTTTATGTTTTTTTTTTGAAATAGAGATAGACTTAAATATTTGAAATATTTTAGAATGAGCTAATATCAAGAATTTGAATAAATTAAAAATTGTCTTTTTGTTATGTAAAAGAACTAATTATTAGTAAAAGAATTCATTTCAATTAAATTTGGGTTGAAGTATTTTTAAACCAAAAGGTGGAAGGAGGGTATCTTTGAACCGAAAACAAAGATGAGGGTAACTTCAGACCAAAAGGTGGAAAGGACGGTATTTTAAAACCATTTCCAATAGGTTAAGGGCATTCTTGACCCTTTTTCCCTAATATAAATCATCAAAAAAAAAAGTTTTGGACCAAGGTCTAATTATATATCGACAAAAGAAAGCCCCAAAAATTGCCCCATCTCCAGAATCAGGCAACAAAACACAAATATCTCATATTAAATCTAGAAGCCTCCGTGTGCCGGCACCTCCATGTCTTGCTTCTTGTTGTATTTACAGTAGCTTCAACATTAGTCAAGCATCACCTTACCTATTGGTAAGAAAAGGATCTAACGGAGGATCCAAAGTCGTAAATGTAGAAGAAGTTGCATGCAGTACACTAGAGTAGAGATTAGTGTCCTCCATTGAAGGGAGGTTGAAGAGCTGAGCCATTGCACACACTACAAAAACATTTAACTATAGAAAAGGAGAAAGAATGGGGACCAAATCAAGGTCCAAGGAGATGATGTTCTGGAAAGATATGAGAGGCAATACTTGTCTTGTCTATTTGTGGGGGGGGG
>NC_028638.1:18543448-18557187 GCF_001406875.1 Solanum pennellii | reverse complement strand
GGGGGTGGGGGGGGGGGGGGGGGAGACTCACTTTGATCAATGTTTTGTTATATGCTCTCTCAACCTACATGATTACCCTTTTCCCCAATCCTCATCCAGCAGGGGTAGTACTGAGGCTAGAGTCTAGACCAGATCAGGGGATCCTTTTTTGGCAAGGAAATAATACTAGGGAAGGTTATCACTTAGTCAGGTGGAAGGACTCATCTCAAGCAAGAAACAGGGGATCAGAACAAAGTATGGAGAATTGGATGGGTGGATGACTGAAGAAGCAAACAATCCTTATGGTGTCACTGTTTAGAGATCTATTAGAAACTGGTGGCTCGATTTACGTAATTACTCTACCGTTAGTGTATGTGATGGTATAAAACCATCTTCTGGAAAAATAGGTGGTTAGGTAATTGGAATCTTGCAGAGAAGTTCCCTGATCTGTTTGATTTAGTTATCCACCAACACATAACAGTAGCTGACATGTGGGCATTCCAAGGCTAGGAGTTAAATTTCTGTAGAAACTTGAATGATTGGGAAATTCCTAGACTTATTGTCTTCGAAATTCTTGAAGCTTTTCAAAGTCTAAAGAATTGGATGGACAGACTATGGTGGAATGGGCACAACAAAGGGGAGTAAGTTCAGGGTACAAACTTTTGAAGTCGACAGTGGCACAGAACTTCATATGGCCATGGAAACAGATCTAGAGAACCAAAAAACCTTTGAAGGTGGCATGTTTCTCATGGTTGTTAGCAAAAGAAGCTGACTTGTGGTGTGGCAGCTGAGACACTGGGCCAATTGTTTTTGCATTGCAGAATAACTGACCAACTATGGACGACCTTCATTAATCGTAGAGGCATACAATGGACAATGCCTAGCAAGATTGTTAACACTCTATCTAGTTGGGAAGAAGCTGAGAAGGAGCTTAAAAACAGGAGCTACTGGCGAACCATACCAGCTTGTTTATGGTAGATCATCTGGAAGGAAATAAATGCTAGGTGTTTCTAGGACAGGAGTAGAACAGTACAGAAAATAAAAACATCCTATAGATGCAGAAAATATCCTAGAAGTGTAAAGAGTCATGCTAGGACAGTGTTGTGGACGGCGAGAGGCGACAAAAGGCGACAAGGGCCTGCCTCGCCACGCGGCGAGGCGAGCGGCGAGGCGCTTGCCTTTTTGAATAAAGGCGCCAATTAATACCAAAAATTAAAAATATTTAATTGCATATTTTATCCAAAATCTTAATAGCAATAACACATATTAGCAAATATTCAATTCAAAAACCAATAGTAGATACTAAAATGTCCCTCTTTTTGCTAGCATCCGCCATTGATTATTAAATTCAATTAATTCGCTGTTTAGAAATATTGGAATAAATAATTAGGAAAAGACAGATTTTTTTTTAATTAACTGCCTATAATTTAAAAAAAAATGTTTACACAAAGCAGTAAGCAACTAAGCACTGCTTAGTGCTTACAGTTTTACTGCCTTACACCAAAAAAACACTGACTGAAAAAAAAAATGAAGAAGAAAAAAAAATTGTTGAAGAAGAGAGAAAACGATACCTGAAAACAGAGAGTCGTGAGGGTCGGAGGGAACTCGTGAGCCGGCGAGGGAGAAGAACAGAATCGACAGCGAGGGACAACTTGAGAGAAGGAGAAGCTGACAGCGATGGAGAGCGAAGGAGAAGAGACAACGATGGAGAGCGAGGGAGAAGAGACAGCGATGGAGGAGAAGAGAAGAGAGTCAATCGAGAGAGAGAGAGTCGCGATGGAGTTTCAGAAATTTCAAAAGTAAAAAAAAAACCCTAATTTTGACTAATATTTTTAATATTAAGTCAAATATTTTTAATTAAAAAGGCGGCGCCTTTTCTGTCGCCATCACAGCGCCACACCTCGCCATACCTCGCCTTTTTACCATCGCCTCGCCTCGGCAGAGAATGGCGAGGACCCCTCGCCTCGCCTCGCCTCTCGCCAAAGGCGAGGAGGCGCTCGCCTTTTGTAACACTGTGCTAGGATTAGGAGTTCTTTGTTATATTGCCATACTTTGACTTGCTGTAAAGGGGTTTAGCACTACCTAAGTGCTGAGTTATGATACAAATGTTACTTGCTCAAAAGAAAAATAACTGACCATCAGTTTTACCATTGAACTCTTGAAGTGAGTCATTATAGGAATATATCACTTTTCTGTAGCATCACTGCATTCGTGCTTACAGGTATCTTTAGCTCATATATGGTAGCTCATTAAACTCTCTTTTCTTTTCAAGTTAAATCAAAAGTAGGTGCTGGTGAGTTCTATACTATGTTTGGTGGAAGGAGGATATGAGGAGGGGAAATAAAAGAGGGAAGATTAAAGCTCAATTGCTCCAGGTTAGCTTTTCAGTCCCTTTGAATTTGGATGGAAAGAATAAAGTACATCTTTTCTTCCCTTCCAATCACATCAATTTGTTTAAGTCAAAGGCATAGTAATTAGTAGTTGTTGTAGTATTCTTCTTTCTTTTGATAATCAAGTATCTTTTGTATGCATATACTATCGAATAACATGACAAAACCCAAAGATTGTGTCCAATTTGAAGCGATCACAATTGATCCCTCGTTACTGCTCAAAGTAGCAGTAGTAGCCGCGAGGTCAACCTGTCAAGTTTTACTACAATTACTTGAAATATGTTATGGATAAATAACATCCTTTTTCGATCGGGTATGGCTTCAACTGTTCCTGCTGCCAGTCAATTAATCAATCATCAACATATTTTAGTTAATGGACACTTGAGGTCTTTTTACAGATAGGGGTATTCAGCATGTGGTTATGCACTCTTTGAATATGAATCCGTTTTCTGAAAGAACCTGTCTTTTGTACTTTGTTGAGTCTCTGAGATCCTTTCGGGGACCTATGTTAGACTGTCCATCTTTGTTTAACTTGTACAACTTTAAGAGAAGGGTACGCGTGGAACTAAGAAAGATATTGCAGTATAAACATATCTTAATTTTCCTGCGACTGTTTCTATATAAAAAAAAAAATAACCTCGTGGTGGTTCCTGTTTCTTTTGTTGAACAGGTAGGAAGTTCAAAACTGGGGATTTTTGTTTTTCTTGGTACTGACAGATGAATTTTGGCCACTATTAGAAGTCCACTGTAAAGCCAGAAGATCCTGTTGGTAACAAAGACAAGTGTTACTTCTATAGGAATTTGAATAGGGGAGAGCTTTTTTACTTTGCTTGTATATTGCTCCATTTTTTTGCTGTGCAAATTAGGTGAGAAGACCAAACACCAAATAGCTGCTGCTGTGCATTTTAGATACTAGACATGTACACGTGCAAGCCATGCTAAGTCGTAACATTCTTTCTCGAGATACATTCATGACTTTTATATATATACTTGTATAGATATGATATTGCTTTTACCAATGAGTAGACATCAAATTAATGTGACAATTGTATCTTGTAAGATAAATAAGGGCAACATATTATGCAATGAATATAATAAAATATTAAAATAGAGTTATCTCTTCGTCGACGAATATCAGTTGTCAACGAATATCCTCACCGTTAGTATTTTTATACTCTTTTGTTAAGCTCCGTAGAATGACTAATACTTTAATCACCCATGATGTTGCATATCTCTTCAACTGGCTAATAGGTAGGCATTGATTCTCGAGCTCTTCCACAGTTATCATTGTAAGGTTGTAGTAGTTAGGATGTACTAATACAATATATATTTGTGTCGTAAATGTTAATTTTTTTGTGTCTAGTTAGTGTTCTTTTGATGGAACATTAAAGATGCTGAAGAATATAATATTCACCAGACATATGCTAATTTTTCTTTTTTTACTTTTAAAAGCAAGCAACTTCAACTAACAATAGTATAAATATCATGTTAATTGAAGCAAATATATTCAAGTTGGAGAAATGTTACCAATTTTGATGGTGTTGAAAGGAAGAAAAACCTATTAAAAGTATTACAACACGAAGAGATTGTAAATGTACTGAAAAAATGGACTAAATTCTCTAAATCACTTCAGTTTTCTTTTCTTTCTAATCAAGATTTTTTTTTTCATTCACATTTTTGCGCTTTGTATTTTTTTTTGGTAGAACCCATATGAGGAAAAATAAAAAAGAATGAAGAAAGGCGTGTAAATTCACCATTTTTGTGTTGATTTTTAGTTGTCTTTGGTTTATTTTCAGATCTGTTAGCTATAAAAATCTCATCTTGTCTCATTTCAAGATTACCTTTTTTGTTCATTAGGTTGGAGATATGAGTAAAGAAGAGTTCTGGAAGATCCAGGTACTTGTTATTTCCTCAATTGGGTCATTCCATTAATGTGTGTGTATAAAATTGTTTTTTGGGGGGGTTGGTTGAGTTTCCATTTTATGAAGTAATTAGTATCTGTTTGAATGAAAGATCAAAACGTTGTATGATTGCCTAAGATACTTTTTTTTTTGAATGGTGAATAAAATTAAAAGATAAAATTGCAAAATCAATGATTGATATTGTACCCTGCAAAATACATATTAATATCTACTTCCGAGTCAGGAGCAAAACTCCCAAATAAGAAGGAGGGCATTCCTCAGCAGACTTTGACCCATAAATTTAAGATATTTGATAAACAAGTTGGTGTATTGAATGCAAGAGCAAGGCAACACATGAGAATGAATACAAATATTTCTACAATCCCATGAGAAGATGCAACAACATGTTGGAATATCAATATAGCAATCTGCTGCTGTTACACTTGCTTCCACATCTCCTAAAATCATTTTGCAGAATTTAATATTTAATACAACTGTTACACTGATCGAGGGAGGTAGAGGAGAACCTTTACGTTTCTGCAGAATTTAATTACGGCCAATTTTTTTTTTTAATAAATTAATATTTAACTAATAAAATTAATACTTAACTAATAAATTAATAAGTTACTAATACTATAGGGTCAAAACAGTAAATTAACTTTGGAATTAAGTTCTTCCCACTTATAATTAATATATGATTCTTTTAGGGTCTTCAAACACATTTGCCAACTTTTCTTGTGCAGAGAAAAATAGAAATATAGAATATACAAATCACTTCATTTGGTGCAATTAAAAGATGTTTCCTGTTTTATTATATTCTTCCCTCTGATATGTATGTAATGAGACAAATCATATAGATATTTTCTTGATTGTCATTGATATTGATGCACTTTGTTAAGATTATTTTTGAAATATCAAAGAACAAAGAGTGCATGATCAGTGTAATCACACAGCACTCATCACGTATAGTTGGTTTTCTTTTTCATTTTCAATACTAATTTGTCATTTTTAAAAGAGATCATATAAATCAGAAACATCAAACCTTTGATGACTTTGTTGATATGGACAGTTAGGTGTTTTAGATACTGTATATCACAAATATCTTCCATCATAACTATCTGATATCTTTTGTTAATGTAAAACAGTAACTAGAGTAGTTTGGAAGTTATTTTTGTGTATCCATTTCAATCCGTTCATTTGTCACCACTAATCAAGATAGATAATTAAAAGGATTCCTGTATTATTATTTTTTAACATTCTTTTTGTCTTAAACTAGTTTTCACTATTTTATATGATGGTTAAGAAAATTAATAAATTTACTATTTTCCCCTTCGTTCATATCAATATCTATAAAAATAATTTTAGAAAGTATACGTAGAGTATGTGAAATAGCTAGTATTGAGAATTGTTCAACTTCAGAGACATTAATGGTAGGTGTAAAATAAGAAAATTTAATTAATTCTTTTTTGATTCAACAAGTGATTAAATAATATGAAATAACTATTTTTAGTAAGATGTCCAGCTAATATAGGACACACGAAGTAGTAATATTATGTGAACAAGCATATACATAACAAATGCCATACAAGGCAAAAACGAAAAATGGCACAAACAACTTTAGGCACTACGTGCGAACCTCAATATGACATGACGTTTTGATATATTTTCGATTGAAATTTGGAAAACAAGTAAATAACCACATTAAAGTGAAACCAATAATCTGTTTCTAAATTTTCTCTACTATAAAGTATCTTTGCAATTCACTATTTTGTCATATAAAATTAAAGTAAAAATTAGAAATCAACCTATAATACACGTTCCCAGAAACTAGTTTCACTATAGGTTCAGTCAACTTATAGGCGCAGAGATTCACCTGATTCCAGAGTTTGTAGAATTTCTTCCATAGATACAAATGAAACTGTAATTTCTTTCTTATTTAATGGTTTAATTATAACAACTGCCGCATATCCATATAAAAAATTAACTAAAAAATAAGATGAACGAGAAGAAAATCAAGAATGGATACCCAGTTGTCATGTATGGATTTAAGCAGAAAATCACCAAGGAATTTCTTGACCATCCCAGGCAAAGAACTTCCCATTATCACATCTCTTTGTGTTGTTCATGATACTCAAGAGCTTCTGAACAGAGAACTCTTTGGTAAAAAGCTTTTCTTTTGGAACATTTTTTTGAAATGGTTGAGACAGATCAGTGTCCACCGTGCCTGGGTGCAGCAAAATGCATATAATTGGATCCTTCCTACGTGCAAATTCCACCGACACATTCTTTGTTACTGCAACATTAAGACATGGTTAGCATGGACCAATCTCACCTATGATTATTCGACCAAAGATGAAAGGGAAAAAAAGAAAATGTAAAAAAAAAACAATTATCAATTAAAATTTTCTCTCCAGACTGATACATAAGAAGTTGAAACCTGACCAAGATGGAGACTAACATGTTTGGGACAGTTCACTCTTCACATTCATCTTGCCTGTTCCCCAGCCCTTAATGGTCAATTGCTCTCCACCCAGCGATCCAACAACTTAAACATGCACCAGATCCCACTGCCGTCGACTATATAAAATGTATGAAAGACTATTGGTTGAACTGAATGGTCATTCTATGATCATTTAAGAGTGCTTCTCGTTTTCCTTACAGTTTTAACTTAAGAGTCTATTTGGATGGGCGTATAGCTTTTGGCTTATTTTTGTCTTTTTGGCTTAAAAGAACTTTTTTTATTTTACTCAAACACTAAAAAAGTGCTTAAAAACACTTAAAATAAGCCAATCCAAACAGGCTCTTACTAGTTCTTTAAACACATAAAACTGGAACCATTGTTCCTCCTTTTTTACTGTGAAATGGTCAATTTAATAAGAACTTGCTTCCTAACCATGCAACAAATCCTCAATCCTTGTACACTAAGAAAGCTTTCATTTTTTTGCGTTCCATGATCATGCTAGATATCTCTATAAGACATCTGATATCCATATTTCAGTTATCCTACATGGCATATTGTTTGGTCAAAAAAGTTCATGGAGACATTCAACTTTACCATCCATCAGCAGAAGTTAAATATGTAATTGGGTAAATAGATTTTTTTTAAAAGAGCATACACTGATTCAGTGCAGTCTTAGATGCACGATAGGAGTGCCACCCTCCCAAAGCATTGTCTCCTATCGATCCCACCCTTGCGCTTAAGTTGGCAACAATAGCAAAATCCTTGTCAGTTCCAGAGCCACCTCCAGATTTCAGCAAAGGCCACATATGCTGTTCACGCAGAACATGAACTCAACGTTACATTGTCAAAAGTAAGAGATATTGAATATGAAAAAGAAAAAGGTAAATCGAACTTTGAGAATCCTCAACTTTCGACATGATATACTATAAAAGGATCTCTTGGCAACACATCCCTGTTGATTTTTTATTAGTATTTACAATGCAGCATCTGGCAACTCATGAAACACACGTGTTGCTTTAAATGTGTGGATCACTCTTCTAAGTTTCGTTATAGCAACTAGTAGACGGCTAACTTTAGCAAGATCTTTTTTCCTTTTTGGGGATAAGTCTATCTTTGACAAGACTTCTATGTGCAAGTCCAACAATCAGGTTCCTATATGCTCCATGATGATTTCCCCTTAATTCACCAGGATAATTCAAATATCCAACTTCGTTTGATGATGGTGATCCAATACAATTGACATAAGTAAGTCTATCTTATTATTCAAAATTAACAGGAAACCGAACAGAACTGATGGTACTCTTTCTCAACTTCTACGAAGCTACTTTTACAAACAAAAAAGAGTTAGACAAGCTATTACACAACCCTATGACAGAAGAAGCACTAGCTAAAAAATGTTGAAATGGAAACCTTAAACTCGGGATTTAGATCTAGCAGCATGACAGCGACTCCGACAATGAGGTTCCTTATGCACCATGTTTAGTTTTTGTTAAACTCACCAGGTTAATCCAAATATCCAACTTCATCTGATGCTGCTGGTTGAATACAATTGAGATAGGACAAAATCTTTTCTTCGGATAAGTCTGTTTTATAGTTTAAAATTTATAGGAAACCTAAAGCAGATGTCTATCCTCTATCTTAACTTCTACTCCCTCCATCCCAATTTAAGTGTCTTACTTTCCTTTTCGGTCTGTCCCAAAGAGAGTGCCTCATATTATATTTAGTAAGTATTGAAATTCCAGCATCCTACATGGCAAGTTTAAGACCACAATGACTTAAAGGACTACACAAAGCTTTAATTTAAGACCACAAGATTCAAAATCTCCCTTTGTTTGTGCCTATTCAAACTAAGACACTTAAATTGGGACGGAGGGAGTATCAAGTAACATCTATGAACAAACAAGAGTTAGACAAGATATTTTTGAACCTTCTGAGGGAAGGCTCAAAATTCTGAGATGGAATCTAGAAGACTCTGAACTAAAATCTACCAGCATGACAGCAAGGAATTTCTACAATCTGAGACATCTCCGACAGAAAAGAATAGATTATCGAAAGATAACACGTCTGGTTATCTTTTCTCCACTTCTTCGTTTAGATTGTCATTTGCAGTTTGTTAAGAACAGGTTATACAATATTACTACTAACAAAGAGCTAGAAATTGATGTGTTAGGGCTCATAAGTTTTAAGAAAGACTCAAAGCCCCACACAATACCAAGCTTTTTGTATGTGATTGAGTTCAAGCTCGTGAATATGCGCCTAGCAACTCATCAAGTGCCGGACTCTTACTTGAACCAAAGCCTTGGAGACCTAGTTTATGACTGTTGATGCAAAAAGATCGAAAATGTTCTCTTGGAAAAGGGATTTCCTACTCTGTTCTTATCTGATTGGTTGGCAAAGTTCGGTATAAGAGAAGCAAATTCTTGCTTGAATTAAGTTGTTTAGCTTTTTCAAAGTCAAGTATTAAAAACGTATTGCATCTTCCCTTCAAGGAGAGAGCAGAAATTCCTGATCATGTACGTATTAACAAGGGTAATTACTTGTTTGTCGGTCAAAGTATCAGGACAAGATATTCATTGTTGAGCAAAACCTTGATTGCTAAGAAATAGCTGCTGCTAAAAAAGAAATGATTCAAAATAAGTTATTTTAGCCTACAACATGAGAGAAAATAAAAGACTGCACCTTGATGACCAAAATGGGACCAACAGCATTGATATCATAAGCAAGAAGCAAGGATGATCTCTGCACCTTACTCAGTGTTGTTTCTGTACTGAAAAAAGAGAGAAGATAAATAATTCACTTCACCAATTCCATGATTAAAAGAAAGGAAAGGACCATTTATCCCGTTCATTATCATTATAAGTTGCAACAATGTCCAAGCTACAATTGACAAATTTATGAACATAATACAAAGAAACAATCTACCTGGTTGCAGAACATTGGGTATTGAAAGAACACCAGATGCATTAATTAAAAGGTTTACGGAGCCATATTTGTCTCCGATCAATTTGACTGAGTCCTGAAAATTAGCATTATTATAAAAACCAAAAAGGTTCATGAACCAACAAGACTAACAAGAAACCATGAAATACACAAATGATTCTTTTGGCAAGTGGAGCAAATACAATATTCCCACTTATGAACAAAAAGTGTAAAGGAGAATGTGCGCAAAGAAATAACTACTACAATATACCTCGATAGTGCTTTCTACTGTCAGATCTAACGGGTGAATGTCAAGGCGCTCAGGAAACTTATTCTTCAATTCCAGAAGCCCAGCTGCTCCACTAGGATTACGACATGTTGCAACAACGTAGCCTTTGTCCTTTTTCTCTAACAATTGTCTAACCTGCACGAGTCAGAAACTCAGGGAAAACCTTGGCTGAGCAGTTAAAGAATATGATAATTGACTTACAATCACAGTCTATTAAAGATTGGACCAAAAACAGAAGGCTAGTATATCCTGCCAGAGGAAGTTTTCCCGTGCACAGGAAAGTATAAGCAAATGCTAAATGCAAGAAAATTAAATTCATCCAGTCAGACCAGCCCATCAAAAACAAAAGGTCATGTCGTCAGATATTGAATAAGCAGTTATACAAACCTAACATTACTTTAGTTTGGCCAAATTCTCCACGTGAATGCCAGCCATACCAGATGAGGCCATAGAGAAACTTTTTCTATTCCTTTATTTCGAACTTCATGACGTTTGCCTGTTTCATACTTGCACTTCATTTGTGCAAATTTTGGCAGTGACATGGGAACCAAGAAAAATGAGATGGCCAAGGGAGAAGTATGGAAAACAAAAAGGAAAAGAGAAAATGAATGGCTGATGATGATAAAGAATGAAATTGGAAATCCAGTCTCTACTTTCACTAGCTGTATAGATGAGGTTGCACTACACTCAATGTCTTGGATCAGTAAGGAACTTGGTCCTTTATGAGCACTCATTCCAGACGCCTACAGTCATTTCACCAATCAAAGGTTTGATCTAAACCCAATAACAGAGAAAGAAAGAAAACAGATGACAAACTACTTCCTGCTTACATTCAAGCATAACATAAACATAAGTTTAACAATCATCACAAAGCTAAAAAACAAATAGGCAATCGGCTATCTAATTTACATTTAAAATCTAAGTGCCAGACTCAGGTGCGGGTGTCCAATACGAATGTTGATCTAGATGTTGGATCCTTTATGATCTAAATTATAAGATTTGGGGGAACTGATCTAAATATCATTATAAAAATATGCATAATTATGGTGGACTATTGAGGTTGGATCCTTAATGATCTAAATTTAACATTTGGGGGTACGGATCCAAATATATTTATTTATAAAAAATATGCCAAATTATAGTGGACTATTTGAAAGGAAATGAAATGCACGAATTTCTGAGAGCAAGTCTGAATCTGTACTTATTATTACGTATGAATGCATCTCTTTAATGTCTTTTTTAGTGGAACATGGCTATTGCAAATGATATAAAGGTCGTTATAGACTTCTTGAGTTCATTGCACATTCTATCATGATGTTTGATCCATAACTATCTAACACAAGTATCTTTTACCTTTAAAAAAATCATATGCCTAAATTGTATCCAGCTTGAATTTCTCGATTGATTTTTGGTCAAATTATCCAAAATCAATTGACCATATCTAGTACGGATCCCACACCCATGGCATGTCGACACGGGTACGGTACCGAAGTGAAGAGTCCCGTAACTTCGTTAAAACATGCTAGTTAAACTGTTCATATAAAGAAGGGGGAGAAGGAAAGGCTAATAGAAAGGTAAGAGGAGTAAAAGCTCTTGAACCCAATAGATAATCAGGAACAACACAAGATGATAACAATCAAACCAGATGGCACCCCTTCACTCATCAATTTCATGCCAACAACCAGCAATGGCCTATGCTCATTTCTAATAGTCTTCACTTTTTTATATTGTGAACGATAAGTTAAACAGAATAATCAAATTTTCAAGATTTTAGGCATCACTTCTACAATGTTTATGTGTGAAGTATCATACCCAAGTGTTTTATTTTACCACTCATAAGCATGTATTATTGAAGCCTATTAGAAATATTGTTGCATGCTATGGTTTTTTGTTACACCCTGTTCATCTATTTTAAGTAATATACATAGCCAGGCCCCATCTACTGCTGTTAAGCTGCAAAATTGTTTGATTAGTAATAAGCAAAGACTACACCAATTAAAGAAAGAGGACTAAAACTAAAAGACTCCAGAATCAGGAAATCCCTTTTCACCTTTTCAATAAGCATTACTACTGTATTCAGAATGAAACAGAGACTTTCCATTAATAGCCCATTAACCCCAATAAAGATACAGAAGAACCTTTTGTAGCATAGTCCAAATTATCTCTTTAATCAGCAATAGCATGTTGTGATATGTTAGACAAATTAGTCAATGCCCATAATCTCTGTCTATATTGCTGTAGTTCATACATGGCAAAATAGCTGTCTGCACTGATTGGACCTCAGTTATATCATTTTCACCACAATTGACAGGATCATGGTCCGTGTTACTACCAAATAAAGAAACTACTAGAAATCAAAAAGAATCACAGAACGAAACAATTAATCCCTTAAATCAACAATAATACCACATCAATGAAACGCACATCACAGCAAAAACACAAACCACATCATATATGTGTTTTACAATTGAGTCCTCCTTCAAAATGTAGAATACAACTATGCGAATAAGAAGAGTCTCTCAAATTACTCAAATTGAACCTCTGAAAAACATTTTTTTTTTAAAAAAAAATATACTTACAAACTCCAAGCCAATGCCCCTGGAAGCTCCTTGAACCATTGAGACGCCTCCTTCCCATCTCACAGCGGAAGCTAAAGTAGAGAATGTGTAGCCTCTTCTCAGATATAGCCGCTTCGCCCGCTGGGTAACAAAATTCAGCTTCATCTTTTGGTTACTGAATCCCAAATCTGACACACACTCTTTTCCGTATGCAAATGAAAAATGCATATGAGATATTTGTGAATTCAGTTTCTTTCAACTATTTTTGCGTCTCAAACCCAAAAATTTTAGCGAAGAGAAATAACCCACGTCGCCAAAAGTCGGGAAATTGCAATTATGGCATTCTAATTTGTATTTATGCTCATAATTTTAATTACTTTCTTCATTCCTTACGCTTACATTGTAGGCTCTAGCTGTCTCAGTTTTAAGTTCTATTCTACTTTATTTAAAAAATAATAATAATTATTGTTTTCATAATTAAAAACCATTTAACTTTCAAAAAAATAATAGTCCCTTTGTTTAAAAAAAAGACATGATTTGACTTGGCACAAAGTTTAAGAAAACAAAAAAGACTTTTGAATCTTGTGGCTATAAATTAAAGTTATGTGAAATGTAAAAAATAATCATTTAATCTTGTGGTCTTAAACATGTCATGTGAAAAGTCGAAATTAAAATGTTACAAAAAAAAAAAAAGAGGTCATTCTTTTTAAATCTGACTAAAAAAAAGGAGGTCATTCTTTTTGAAACGGAGGGAGTAATTCATATTTCTATAATTAAAAACGATTTAACTTTGATAGTCACACAAATATTTAAGGTTTGTTTTAGACCACAACTTTTTTGAAATCATTTCTTTCTTAAATTGTGTGTAAAGACAAACAATATCACATAAATCAAGAGTGTTACAGATAATTTCAGAGATTTCCCTTATGTTTTATTTGTTAAAAATAATTGTAACGATCCTCTAGGTCATTTTCGTGTTTTTTCCGATGTTTTTCCTAGTTTAACTCTCTCTACAACTTTGATTTTGTATTTGTGACTTGCGAGGATGGGTAGGCATTTAAATGAATTTTGGAAGGGTTTTGAGTTATGATGTTAGAAATATTATATTATTCACCAAATCAACAGTTGAGGTTAGGAAGGTCGAATTCGAGTTTTCATAGTTCCAATAGATAAGGGGTAATTTTTGGCCTAGGTGAAAGTTTGGTCCAGTTGTAGCAGCTTTGGCGGGGGGGGGGGGGGGGT
>NC_028638.1:18491883-18543172 GCF_001406875.1 Solanum pennellii | reverse complement strand
GGGGGGGGGGGGGGGGTGGTTTATGTAAGATCCCGTACCTTTTCTCTATTCTTGCATAGTATATGTGGTGTAGTGTGGCATGGTTATATGAGGTGTATATGATTTTGTATCGTATATTAGAGATTAAGATTGCAAATAGGTGGCAATGTAAGGAAATAAACTAAAGTTTTAAGTCAAAGAGACCCCTCAAACAAAGTCCATGATTAAAGAAACGGCTTGGGTAGTAATTCGCACGTCTGAAATGTTTAAATTGTCTCATACTTTGTGATAAGCCTATGAGTGTACAACATGCTAAGAATAGTTTGTTATGAGGTATTATAATAGTACAAGGGTCGTATGTTAAGTTTTGAAGTTAAGGAAATTAGCGAAACTAAGGTCAGCAAAAACTACCGAAGTTTCTCTAGTAATATTTTCTTAACTTTGGGTCAAATGTCATGGATGTTTTCTCCCAATCTATAAGGAGTTAGAAGGACTACCACATTTAATTAAAGGCCTACGAGTCTAGTTTGCAACACATAAACCTCGTGTCAAACCAACATCGGAGTAAAGAGTTATGAGGGTTTTACTATGGACTGTCGGGGCAAAATTCGAGTCACGACTCGGGTCGGGTCAAAAATACAGTATATAGGCTTAACTCAACGTTTTCAGCCATGAAAACATTTCATTTCTCTTCAAACCAGAAAGAAAGCTTAAGAGAGGGTTCCTATGGAGTTCTTGCATGATGAAGGTTAGTTTTTGACGATTTCTACCATTAAAAGTTATCCGGCGCCCAGAATCTTGATCTCTACATGTGGCAATCGCTTTCCCCCTCTATTAATAACGTTTGGAGCTAGTTATTTAAAATATATGTTTGTAGATTGGTGTTTCTTCTAGTTTTACACCGGTTAACTAAGGTAATCATCTCGGAACTGTTTTATGATTGTTTTTATGAAGTTATACGGACATTTCGTCAAATTAAGGCCATTTGGCAAATCTGCCGATTTAAGATCAATTATGAACTGTTTATAGGTGCGTACCAGCTATGTATATATAGGTTTCGCGAAGCTTAGGACGTAAGGAGCAACTTTCGTGAAGAAACTACAACCATTCGAGCGTTCATTGGAAAGGTATGTTAAGACTAAGATACGTCCCTCATTTTAGCACCACTCTTCGAAAATCCTAAAACATTATATGTGTTATTTTGCTATTCTCTTGCAAAAAGACCTTCAGTGAAAGGCATTGGGATCTCAGCTAGATTATTTTCATGATTATATTATTTTGATATTCCCAAGAATGTTTTTTAATACACTTAGAACATATTATTCGACATTTACATGTCCTTTTATCGGTATCCTTGATTATATGTCACATGTATGAATTTTTATTTTTTTTCTTGGGTGATGTGACTTAAAATATCACGGAAGACCCTTATCACTTGTAACTAGCCTCGTTCCCCACTAAAGTTATTATGAATTTTTTTAAAAGTAACTCACGCTTCAAAACTCTCTAATATAACTTAAATGTTTAAACTATTAAAACACTTGATTTTTGGAGTATATCTTTTATGAACTATTTAGGAATCAAGTTAGGAACTAAATAAATCACCTAAAACTTATTAGGAATATCTACAAGGTTAGGTTATCTTTCTAAAATTTGAGTTAACTTTTCAAGCTTTTTTTGGAAGAACATACGAGGTTCCACGAGATTGTATATAATATACTAGAGTTAGTACGAGGTTATGAGAACAAGACTACAAACGGGCCAAGCTTGGCAACATGACAACAGTAACTTATAGATGTTATAAATCCATGACATCACATGCTATGCATTTAACTCCCGAGCTATAGTTGGAAGGTATGAGGCCTATTGCCTATATTTATAGGTATGAGATATAGATGCCACAAGTTGGCGAATATGATGTCGGTTCGCAACCGGAAGACACCACCATTGCTAGCATTTGGTTGGGTATGTCATGCATTTGCATTTATATATATATATACACACACACACACACACACACACACACACACACACACACACACATATATATATATATATTCACGACATACGATTATACGAGCATACCATGCATATTTAAGTACTAGGGGGTCAAATGTTATCCATGGAAATTATTTGAGTTTCATTTTGAGGTTATATCTCTATTACTCTTTTTTTACGATAAATATTTATGATACTATTTTCCGCTTTACATATAAGTACATTTTTATTCATACTGACGTCCCTTTACCTGGGGACACTGGTTTTTGTTTCGTACAAGTAGGAACAGGCAGGGACTCTAATCGACCCACCCGCTAGGATTCATGTTTAGCTGTGAGTTGGTAAGCTCCATCTTATCCTGGGGCTGTCAGTGGATGTTTACTTTTGTTGTACAGTTGGGTATAGTCGGGGTCTTGTCCCGATAGTGCTTATATCACTCATAAAGGCTATTATGGACACAATATTTTGTGTTTTCTTTTGTGTGTTTCAACCTACAGCCAATAGTCTTGGAATGTATATATGTGTGTGTAAGTAAGCATATCTTCAGTTGTGGCCTCGTCGGCTAGATAGTATATCTTTATTATCTTTTTTGGCTTGTCTACCATTGTTTATATGATTTGTTCTCATTCAGGTCATGACCTTCAGGGTCCAAACTTCACTTTTTAAAGGTTGTGTTAGCCAATCTTGTTGTCTCACACTTTGGTTTAGCTAGTATGTTTTATTGGATAACTCAATCTTATAAGGTATCGAGTGTCAGTTGTTCCCCCTATTTCGGGGTGTGACATTTTGTCAATTGATTGGAATTTTAAAGAATTTTAAGTCTCATATCTGAGTTTAGAATTAGGATTTCGAGTGAAGTTTTAGGATTGATTCCCTATTTAAAAATTGGATTTTGAGTCCAAAGTCGAGGTCAGATCTCGACTTGAAAGTTAGATCTTGTGTCTGGAGTCAAAGTCGAGTGTTGGAATCGAGTCCTACATCGATTGTCAGAGTGATTAAGAAGTTGTCTTAGTTTGGATATTGGGTCTTGGTTTAAGTGTCGAGTCCAAGTTGAGGTCGAGTCCTAGGTTAGATGTCGAGATCAACTTCCGAATCATTTATCGTGGTTAGGTGTCGATGTAGGTGTCGGCATTACGATCAGTTCTAGTCTGAATGTTGGGTCCCGACACAGGAGTTGAGGTTAGGAGTCAGGATTGAATCATGAATCAATCATCAAGGTTGTTTACAAGTTTGTGTGTCGAAGTTGGAGTTTAATCTCAATTCGAATGTCGGGTCCTAATTTTAAAATTGGAGTCAGGTCCTAAGTTGGATTTCGAATGGTTGTCGGGGTCGTCTTCTGATTTGAGTGTCGAGATCAGGTCCTAGGTCCAGTGTTAGGTTACAAGATCGGATTCCAAATCAATTGTCGGGATCGTGTCCCAATTTGGGTGTCAAAATCGGTTATCGGGGTTGATTTTAGAATCAAAAACTTTTCTTTAAAAATATTTTCTGCTCTTTTGCCAAACACAAAAAACATTTTCTTTTTTTTAATTAACCAACCAAACATTAGAAAATATCATTGTTTTCACTCACCAATCGAAAATAAGTTAAAAACCACTTGTTTTCCAAGTTCCCAATTGTGATAGTTGGCATTCAGTATAGTATATATACATATAAGATCCCAATTGTAAAAGTTCATATTCATTAATTGTCATAATCAGATCTTTCTCTCCTCTTTCTAAGATACCTTTTAGCCATCATCTTCTTCAAGCTTTAACTCCTAAACAAACCGTTTCCATTTTCACTTCTTGTTTGCATCAATTGGTACCTGTTCAGTAAATCTAAACACTCTTTTTCCTAGATGTCATCTATATAATAGCAAGTTGCAGGAACACAAATAATTTGCATAAAATGGATAAGGATAGCAGCTTAGCATAGATTAGACTAAAGTGGAGGAGAATGGACTGTTGCCTTCCAATCTTTATGAAGAATATTCACGCGATCTATGAAAAACAGCTCGAGCCAATTCCCAAAACGGCCATGAATGGAGAATAGAGATTCTTTCGAGAGAGGAGAATGTCGTAAAAGATTATTATATAGATATTGCTACATTAAAATTATGTATCCATTTGCAATACAAATGCAACAATGACCACACAATCTCCTTCCACTTCCAGTTCCCCGGCATAAAAAGACTGCCAACCTTAGGAAACAAAGATACTTACAGCTATATAGTGCAAGGATCATTTGAATACCTTGTCACATTAGCAGTCTGCATATGCAAAAGGAAAAAGAGCAAAGTACATAATATAAACCACTGATTCATGGACATACATGCCCGGAGTTGAAATCAATGGTCATACAGTTAAAACACTTTCAGATCTGTACAGTCAGGTTTCAACTGTGGTCATTCGCTACTGTTTCTTTCATCAGGAAATTTAATGCAAGTAAAGCAGCTCCTACCGCAGGCTCCACCTGAAGAATTGTGTGACATTAAACATAGGAGAAAAGTAATCATGAAAAATTAAGATCATAACAGTCCCTGGAAGATAGACGAAGCTAACTTAAGAAAAAATGGGTTAAGTAGAGAAAAAGAAACTTGTATCCTGCTTACTTTGTTATTCATCTGCCTAAGAAACCATTGACAGATAATGTAGCTATTGTTAGACAATTGACATTTTTTCAGCTTATTATTATTGTTTACTGTTTTTTACTTATTTCAGTTTAGTGCTTCCTATTTTCTAGCTAGACTTAGTCAACTTTAGTAGCTCAACTTTCTGAAGTTAGTGGCCCCATTATGGCTGTTAGTGGCCCCCTTTTATAGTGTAGTTAATGGCACATGTTCTTATTTTAGTTTTAATGTTTATGTTTTTTTCTTTGTATAAATTCAGACTTTCTGCAGATCAATATATACAAGGAATTTCATAAGTTCACTCTATTTTTATTTTTTCAAATCAGTTTCTTGAGTATTTTTGTTTTAACAGTGGCATCAGAGCCTCTAGTTGATCTTACAGGACAAAAAAAAAGTTTTAACCTACAACACAAATGGCATCCAACAACCTACCTTTAAATCCACCATTCACTTTCACTAGTGAAAATTACCAAATCTGGTCTGTGAAGATGCAAGCTTTTTTGGAAGCCTATGAACTTTGGGAAACTGTGACGGAAGATAAACCACTTGCTGCTCTACCAGCAAATCCTACCTTGGCTCAGATCAAATCCAACAACGAAGAGAAGGCAAAGAAATCTAAAGCCAAGTCGCTTATGCAGAATGCTGTGGCAGATACTGTGTTTTACAGAATCATGGCTTGCAAAACTGCAAAAGAGGCTTGGGATAGGTTGAAAGAAGAATATCAAGGCAGCGATAGAACACGTCAAATGCAAGTGTTGAACCTNGTTTCTGACCCTTCTGGAGTAGAGTTATTTTATGTCAAGATGAGCAACGGAATGTTTTCAGTTGATTGGGAGAAAATAACTGAGCAGGCTTACACTATTACTTCACAAACATGTACAAACCTATGGCACAAAAGGTTTGGTCACTTCAATCTGAAAAGCATCGTCGAGATGAAAAAAAAGGAGCTAGTGGAAAATATGCCTGAATTTCTTTCTAATGCTCAAGTTTGTGAAACTTGCCAACAGGGAAAGCAAACAAAATTGCCATTTCAAGCAAATCAAGTACGAAGAGCTAACCAGAAACTTCAGCTCATTCATACAGATGTTAGCGGCCCAATGAAAACAGATTCGCTGAATGGTAACATATACTTTCTCCTCTTTATTGATGACTACACCAGAATGTGTTGGGCTTATTTCATAAGACTGAAGAGTGAAGTCTTTGATATTTTTAAACAATTTAAAGCTTTAGTAGAAAATCAATGTAATCTTAGTATTAAGGCTTTAAGGTCTAACAATGGAGGAGAATACACTTCTTCTCAATTTGTGGAGTTTTGTAATAGCACAGGTATTGAACGCCAATTGACATTACCATACACATTACAACAAAATGGCGTGTCTGAAAGGAAGAACAGGACAATAATGGAGATGGCCAGATGTCTTTTGCTCGAAAGAAAGATCCCAAATCAGTTTTGGGCTGAGGCAGTCAATACCTTTGTATATTTGCTGAACAGATTGCCTACTAACGCCTTGCAGGACATGACTCCATATGAAGCTTGGTGTGGGAACAAACCATCAATACACCATCTCAGAATCTTTGGGTGAATATTTTATTATCGAGTTCCAGAAACAAAAAGGAGTAAGCTGGATAACAAGGCTCATAAAGGCATATTTATGGGCTATAGTTCATCCAAAGGTTACAGGATTTTCTGATTGAAATCAGACAAACTAATTCTCAGCCGAGAAGTGAAGTTTGATGAAGCAGCTTCTTGGGATTGGAAAAATCAGACGACCTCTTATTCTGATTCATTTTCAATAGAGCAGCCTCAACTTTCAGAAGATGAACTAGTGGATGATGTACCAGTGAGGGGAACTCAATCCTTAAAAGATGTCTATCAGCGGTGTAACTTGGTTAGCTCTGAACCAACAAGCTATGCTGAAGCACAGGACTCTCAGGCATGGAGGAGAGCTATGCAAGAAGGACTAGACATGATCGAGACAGACCTAGAAATCGCAAGGTAATTGGTGTAAAATGGATTTTCAAGACAAAACTCAATCCTGATGGAACAATTTGCAAACATAAGGCTAAATTGGTGGTGAAGGGATATGCACAACAATATGGTGTGGATTACCAGGAAACATTTGCTCCTGTAGCAAGGTATGACACAATCAAGCTTATTCTTGCATTTGCATCTCATAGTTGCTGGCAGATTCATCAACTTAATGTCAAATCAGCTTTCTTGAATGGTTTGCTTGCTGAAGAGATCTACGTAGAGCAACCTGATGGTTTCTCAGCTCCTGGAAAAGACGATCAAGTTTATCTCTTAACAAAGGCCTTGTATGGCCTAAAACAAGCCCCAAGGGCATGGTATGAGAGGATGGACAATCATCTCATCCAACTTGGCTTTAGTAGAAGTCAAAGTGAAGCTACTTTGTATGTGAAAGTCAATGATGCAGGTGAGTCCTTAATTGTCTCAATATATGTGGATGACATGCTTGTGACAGGAAGCAAAATTGAACTAATCCAAAGGTTCAAGGATGAAATGGAGAAAATCTTTGAAATGACTTGATCTTGGAGTCATGAAGTACTTTCTCGGCATGGAAGTGTTGCAGTCCAGTGATGGAATTTTCATATGCCAGCAGAAATACATTTCGGATATTCTAAACAGGTTCAAAATGCAAGACTGCAAACCTGTGAGTACTCCAATATCTACTGGTGTGAAGCTTGGCAAGGATGAGGATTACGAAAAAGTGGATGATAGTATGTATAGAAGCTTAATTGGCAGTCTTCTATATCTAACCGCAAGCAGGCCTGACATTCTATTTGTTGTTAGTTTGCTCTCTAGATTCATGCATTCGCCTAGAGACACACACCTCACAGCTGCTAAAAGAGTGTTAAGGTATATTAAAAGAACTAGCAAGTTAGGAATTTTTTTCCCAACATCTGCCGAAGTAACTATGAACCTGATCGGGTACTCTGATAGTGATTGGGGTGGTGGAGTTGATGATTCCAGAAGCACATCTGGATATCTTTTCTGTTTGGGGACAAGTTGTTTTAGTTGGAGCTCTAGAAAACAAGAAACTACAGCTCAATCAACAGTAGAAGCTTAGTACATAGTTGTTGCATCTACTGTGAATCAAGTTATCTGGCTAAGGAAGATGATGAAGGACTTAGGCCATGAACAAACAGAAGCTACCAAGATCATGTGTGACAACAGTTCAGCAGTTTCAATCTCAAAAAATCCAGTGTTTCATGGTCGAACTAAACATATCAAGATCAAGTTTCATTTTATCAGAGAAGTCCAACAATCTAATAAAGTGTTGCTTGTTCATTGTTCATCTGAGAACCAGCTAGCTGACATTTTCACCAAGTCATTGCCAAAGGAAAGGTTTGAAGATCTGAGGCAAAGAATTGGTGTTTGCCACAAAAATGCCGAGGAGAGTTAGACAATTGACATTTTTTCAGCTTATTATTATTTTTACTGTTTTTTACTTATTTCAGTTTAGTGCTTCCTATTTTCTAGCTAGTCTTAGTCAAGTTTAGTTGCTCAACTTTCTGAAGTTAGTGGCCCCATTATGGCTGTTGTGGCCCCCTTTTATGGTAGTTAGTGGCACATGTTCTTATTTTAGTTTTAATGTTTATGTTTTTTTCTTTGTATAAATTCAGACTTTCTGCAGATTAATATACACAAGGAATTTCATAAGTTCACTCTATTTTTATTTTTTCAATCAGTTTCTTGAGTATTTTTGTTCTAAGCTATCTCAGAGATCAAAGGAGAAAACATATCAAAAGGATTCACAAGACGGGACCAATATTTAGCTTTTACCTATTAGGTTACAAGAATTAATGGAATCTCACACCCCTTGAGAAGAATGATGAGAAGAAGAAGCAAAAAATTGGAACTCATATGCTTCTTAAAATCTGTTTTTTTTTTTAATAGGTAAACCAATCTGTTTTTTTTTTAACAGGTAGCTTCGAACCAATCTTTTTATACGACACGATGGTAAGCAAACATTTTTTTCTTTACCACAACATATTTGGAAGTCGATAGCTTTATTAGTAGAAGTTTTGTTTGATAGTACTAAAAGTAGTTCCTATACATGTAAATTCTATGTCAAAAAGATTGAGGAAGCTAATTTACATTAAATATTAGATACTTTTGCACTCTAAACCCGTCATTTCTTTTTAAACAAATGAAATGAAAAAGAATGACAGTGGTACTTTTTAATTTGTATCACTTTTATGTAGTTTTTACACATAAGCTTTTAGTTTTACAAAGTTGCAGCAAAAATATAGATTTACCCTCGAACTCCACATCCTTTCACGTTTCTTATTTCTTTTTCAGGATGGAGAGACTATATATTGCATTGTGGGGGAAGACTAATGTATTTGAGAAGTCTAAGATAGCTATGAGTTAGCTGTGAGCTATATAATAAACTTAAAGCTTCTCAATTGCTTTTTCTGGGTATCTAAAAAGTTATTTCCAAATCTATCAAATAAGCTTTGTATTATGTGCTTGAAACAACACAAACATTTCCCTTAACGCATGTGGAGTAGAATTTTGGACGCATAACAAAGTAACATCTTTCACTAAGCTAGACCAATCATATTTCATTAGTCCTGTACTCCCTCATTGTACTCGCAGCTCCAAGCCTCCAACTATAACGGAAGATAAGGAGCACAATAAAGTGAGGATCTAACAAGACTGCACAAACAACAGAAAGCAAGAAAGTGTGGCAATATCAACTGAAATATCAAATCACAACCAAGATTGCGTTTTCCTTCCACCAACTTCAAAGAAAGCAGTATGCAGAGAATCTCTTTTCCAACCCAATGTTGTCGCTAAAAATTGGACAAGACTCAATCATACCGAGAGAATAGTACTAACCTTTGGTCGAATTATACAAGCTGCAGGATAAGTCTTTAAAATAGAATTAGTAACTTCATTCCCTATATTCCACTTCTTGTTAGCTCCAAGTACGCCTCCAACCATAACAACAGGGAAGGAGCCTTTCCCATCTGCAGTTGTCAACATGCACGAATTTGATACCAAAAGGAAGATAGGAGAAAGGCCAGGGAAGGAAATAGAAAAGGGGAAATGAGACAAATTAAGAGAGAGAAAATCAGACAGTTTTAGAGATAAAGATGTAAAACCCTATCAATTCATAAGCTTTTCATCCCGTGTTAATACAAAGTAGGAGTAACAACAGTCCTGTTTACCGAATAGAGAGCCTTGAACAAGCTAGAATTCTTACCAGAAATAAGACCCCATATCTAATTACTCCCTCTGTCCACTTTATACGACACATTTTCCTAGTCACTCCCAAAAAAAGAACGACTTTCCTTATTTGACAAATACTCAATGACACTATCAACAGCTTACCCATGTTAGGAAAACAACAAGACTTCTGGAATGAGGTAAGGATAGGTACTGAGATCCTGCAAGAGAGCTTACCTGTCCTACACCAGCACAGAACCATGGCAGAACAGCAGACAGACAAGGGATGGGGCATAACTTTCAGAAGAATACCAACTGATTGGGAGCTGAGTAGGGTCACTTCTTTCTACAATCTGTTGGAAACTTGGGGCGATCTGCAGGAAGGGTTTAATAGTGGTGAAATGGTCATACTAGAAGACTAGTGGTGTTTATAAAGTGAATGTAGCCTATAACGACCTGAATCAATCCAATTACCAAATTGACGAATGACCCTGGAAACACGTTTGGAAGACCAAGATACGTTTTAAGGTTAATTGTTTTGTCGGGCTTCTGGCTTCTGACAAGAGAAGCTGTTCTCACCCTAGGGCCAAGACAAGCTGATGAAATGAGGGATTACTATATGCCCTGGATGCAGTTTATGTGGGAAACTACTGAGACAGCGAGACCTTTTCCAACATTGCAAAATCACAAGTCAAATATGGAGGATGTTTCTGGCTCACAGAGGCATCACATGGACAATGCCAGGAAACCTATCAGCGACTTTAGCAAGCTGGGAAGAAGCAGGATGAGAGGTTAGAGACAGCGCTAGATGGATAAATGTACCACCTATCATATGCTGGACAGTTTGGAAAGTAAGGAATTCCAGATGTTCTGAGAATAGGAGCAACTCGGTGCAGAAGATAAAAGTGAACTTTATTCTGCTCTTTTGTTTTTGGTGTAGACAGACACACTCAAAAGAAACTGTAGAAATTCTAGATATACTAGATTCGATTTAGGAGATTAGAATAGCTTCAGTTTCTTAAGTGTCTTTTTGCAGTAAATATGGTTCAGTATACCAAAGTACTGAGTTTGTTTGTTTTTTAACATTTATAGAAATACAAAGTTACCAACTTCAAAACAAAACAAAATAAAATGACCCATGTTGGGTTCCCCCTTATTTAGCAAAAACTCCACAAAAGTGTATGATAAGATATGACACCTGCGCCTAACTCAACCCCAAAAGCTAGCTCATGAGGGGAGGTTTGTCCAAGTCCATATACGGAGACCAAATTCCCATCCCTCTACCGTTGTGGGACATCTTAACAATCCCCCGCACGCCCAGACCTCAATTGGAGCGTGAACACTTCTAAATGGGGGCCCATCATCGGTGAACAACAAATTGGGATGTGCGTGGCCCTGATACCATGATAAGATATGACACCTGGGCCTAACTCAACCCCAAAAGCTAGCTCAGGGAGGTTTGTCCAAGTCCATATAGAGACCAAATTCCCATCCCTCTACCGATGTGGGACATCTTAACAGTGTACACTCCTATTTAAAGATTCATTTATTATAAGGATAATTTTGGAACATTACAAAGTCTTCCCATATTTCTTAAACCCTGTGCCAGTCAAACTCATCACTTCATAATTTTTTTATTCTTCATGAGCAACATAAAAAGGTATTAGCATAATTCCAAGGATTCCCAAATTAATAGAGGAATCTCATCTTCATTTATTCAAGGCATTAATGTCTTGAATGTGTTGAGGGTTGAGTTATTTCTTGAAGGTCAGGTGACGAGTATTTTAATCGCCCATCAAGATAGGATGCAGCAACGTTGAAAAATCAAAACTTGTGCTTTGATACGAAAATTGATGCGCTCCAAAAGATAAATGGGAGAGAGGGGCAGAAAAGATTAAACAAGGGGGGAAGGGGGGAAGAGAAACAAAAATTAGATAATAGCACCCCACCCAGCCAACATTAATTCATAGTCTTTATCAGTTTTAAATACGAAGAAACGATGGTCTTACTTACTTATAGAAGGAGAGCACAAAAGTAAGCTAATCAAGGTGAAGATGATAGAAGAAGATGACAATGGCAGGAGATATTAACTGAACCTAAAAGATCTAAACATAATCTGTGATTTAAAATATTAATATATATAACAGGCCAATAATGATATGAAAATCATCTGCAAATCTGGAAAAAAATCTTAAAATCTGCAACTCCTCAGCTCATCTTCTTCAATCGTAGAATGTCACATTCAGTCTTAGTTACCTCAGTAAAAAAAATAGAACAAGGTGTGAATAAGAGAGTACTAGCAGGAAGTCTTTTTGCTTTTGATACGGTAAATAATTTTACTGATGTTAAGTATACCAGAAAGTATAGCACCTACATCAATACTGTGCAGAGGAGAGGATAACAAGGGAAAAGAAGCTGAGTAGACATGTATCTCTTACATTGTCATTGATCATCAAGGGTTTAGGTGCATGCAAAAAAGAGCATGAAAGAAACATATAAAATTAACACTTTTTTATTAAAATCAATGTCAAACCTTCCCCAGCCAAATGTAGTCTCTGGACAACAGCTTTGACACTTATAGCCAATTCTTGAACTGCATTATGTAAGATCTCGTCAGCAACTTGATCACCACCCTCCGCACAGGATACAACTACTGGGACAAGTGCTGCAATGCGAGCCCAAGATGGATCTGCATAGGTCCACCTAGATACCAATAAGAATGAAATGAAACAGCTGAAATTTGTTCTCAGGCAAATATTCTTCAATTTTCATCAGTTTATATGGTGTAAATGTTTTCCAAGGTGTTTTCATTCATCTACAATCCTTTCCCTAATGGAAGAAGCTGGAGAAGGCACTTCAAATGTCCATCAACTTTGATTCATCAGTTTAGAGAAGATACCCTATGAGTTCGTCTGGAGAAGAAAGACCTAGTGACTGTAGAATACAACTTGAGAGCATTGTCTGTGGACCTCGACCATCATGAGCCCTCATCACTGCAATCAATGCCTGAGCTGCAATCCCATAGCCACTGCACTATCAGGAACTGATAGTTATGATCATATTCAAAAGAGTAGCAAATTCACTTGTGGCATAATCTTTATCAAATACAGTAATTATTGTGTTCTTTCTTCATTTGTTTACTTATTGTTCTCTTTCTTTTGCAACAAATCTAAATAAGTGTATATCCTGAACAGTGAAACACTATGACATGAACACAAAAAATAACATAAATGGCAGTTTGAAAAAATTAGTAGTGTTAGTTATCAATTATTAAAGTAGTATTCAGCCCTATCCTTGATCTGGAGCTATTTCGCCTCAAAAACACAAAAATAACGTACAAATAAGGTACAGAAGACAAACAAATTAAAGATCCTTAACTGCTTTGTGCTAGGAGTATCCTAACCCAAATGTAACTCATGGACAAGTGCGAATTCACTAGTCATTGAGAAATTAACAGGAAACAAGCGAACAGTATAGTACATATATGTGTTCTCAAACTAATCAAAATCCTAAAACCAGCATTAGATACGACTCACTTTTTCAAAGACAGTTGGATATTTTCTCCTTGTAAATTTTGCTTGAGATATACTTCAAGAGTGGACGTCCAATATTGAATTTTTCACTCTTAAAGAGCTCTAGAAAAGTAATACTATTCTCTTTCAATAACCACATGAACTAGAAACAGGCATCAAAGCAGAATATCACATGTACTTACAAAAAGTTTACCCAAATAAATTTAGGTGAAATATGGTAACCTGAGTTAATTCAATCAGTCGCAGCCCAATTAGGTGCCAAAGCAAAGCATCAAGGGATATCTCTAGCATCGATGACTTACATTGACCACGATGCTAAGTGCAAGGTTTAAATTTTATAATGCTTCCAATGACACCATATCAGGACAACGGAGAAATGAGTATTGCTCAGAATCCACTTCAATGTGATATAACCAATCGCATTAAGGAAGATAAACACTATATCAATGAAAAGTTGGACACATAATCATAATACCAGCCCCAAAAATTGGGATCAACTCACCATGGCCTTAACCAAGGGCGTAGTAGGAGTTATTCCATACAACCTCATTGAAAGCTAGGTACATGAAATATGACATTTGTGACAAGCTAGAAGGAGCATCCAGAGTTACTGCCAATTTGAGATGCACATGGAAACTGAATGCATTTGAATATGCAAATGAAGTTGCTAAAACAGAGAACACAGTTCTCTGATGTCTCTGTTTATTCCTTGATCATTTTTATCTCTTTCAATTGTCAAATTAAAGTAGCTATAACCAAATTCATCAGCCAACCAGAATAAGGAGAACAAAGTATCATTTCACTGTCCTCAACCATTGTTGCTCGGACTCTTCATAGTCATCGGGTATTTATTGGACCCTTCATAAGTAGTGCATTTTTGAGGATCCGACATGGATGCTGCAACATTTTTGGAGAGTCCGAGCAACTTAGTCATCAACTAAGATACAGAACTTGTAAAAGAGTTAGTTTAAGTACTCCAACAGGAAAGAACTAAGTTCTCTAATTCAGAACATATTGTGAATGAGGTTAGATTTAAAACACAACCTCTGAGCAGCAATAAACTCACTAGAGTCCTATACGTTGAAGTAAAATAATCTACAAGGACACAAAGCCAGAATCCAGTTCTAGTATAAAGTCCAGCTCTAATCAAAAGCAGAACTGTCATCTATCCAAATCGCTTTCTATATTAACAAAATTCTTTACTCATGCAGCAAGTTCAAGATTTCTAGTTTAGCCATCAGTTGGCAAAACACGCATAACATGCTAGATGAACATCTGCCACTGTGCAAACAAATCTGAAAATTCAACTGTTATTCAGAACATAAGTGCATCCTCACCAATGATGCAATTTACAATATTAGCAGCATAGAAAGCTACACCGCTAATTTTACCAGGCATAAGGAGATTTTTTTAAGGCCATGTGATATGCCATAATTCTACATCAGCAGAGCATATTTTTCTTAAGACAAAGACGGCAAAAAGCTAAAACAAAAAATCACAATTAATTTCCTGTATATAGTTGCAGAATATATTTCTCCACATATTCGTCCTTTTCAGGTTACGGGGAAGAGGAAAACATAGAAGAATACGTATATTTATGAAAAACATGAATACGCACCAACTTTACCTCCCCCAATCACCCAAAACAGGCCCTGCACCAGCGGCCCGAGCTTCTCTTCCGTCTTCAGTAAATCCATAAGAAATGCTTCCAGTACCAGCTATTAAAACACAGCCATGCAGTTTTCCCATCGTGCCACTTGCTAGAGCAGCCACGGCATCATTCTGAATATACAACTTAACATGACTTGGAAATGTGCTCCTGTAAAAATATCATAGTTTTGACAATTATTTAGTGAAATGTATATACATTTTGAATATACATTGTTATCACTACTATAAATTGTTTTGCATATCAAGATCCGAATGCCCCATAATGTTGGAACAATAAGCTCAGGTCCAAAATGTCTAATAATTTGAAAACAATTAGAGTACAAGACACAATTATGTGAAATTGCTTGCTAAAAATTAGAATTACTGAAACTCCCAGACAATAGTTCATTGGCGAAGATAGTACAACACAGGATGTACGGTAAAAGCAAATCACGAGTTCAAGTTCTGGTTGGTGAGCCAAGTCTAATATTTGAGTGGAAAAGGGTAGAGGGGGGACGGGACCCCTTGTTCCACCGAATTTTGAAGCTGGAACAGCAGAATTCTCAGTGATTAAAAAGCAAATGTCAGCAGCCTAATATTGAGACTAAGTTCAAAAGTTGCATACAAGATTAACTCCACAAGAAAAAATATCTTTTAACAAATTAGTGCACGAAGCAAACCTCAGCCAGCCTAATATCTTTTCCTGATCCTTTGAATGGTTCACACCAGATAAACCCAAACAAATTGCTTGAACAGCTGATCGTTTGACACCGGCATCAGACAGCGCTTCTGCTATAATCTTTTCCAGTGTTTCTCTAGCTACATCTTCTGTAAACATCAACCGAGAATGATAAGGAAACAGAAACTCATATCTATTAAAAATAGAGAACATTTCTGTCTTATGGCATTACTCCAATCATAAGAAGAACACTTCTAGCAGTTGATTTAACAAACTTCAACAATTGAAATCCACAGACATCCACAATATTATTCTGCTCATAGCATCAAATTTGAATCCAATATGGATTAACTTGCAATGATGACCATTCAAGCTCAAAATAATCCAAAAGCATCTTTAACAAATGACATTATAATTCAAGACCTTGGACTTATGGTACAAATATCCTACTGATAACATATATAAATTTTGCTTCTGATTTTGACCTACGTCAGTCCCAAGTATAAAGAAGGTGGTTGTGGCAGGAGGAACACCAGCTTAAATACAGCATAACTATGATGAATCCTCCTAATACTCAATCTGGATTTGGAACATCCACCCACGTGCAGACAACCATAGATTGTGCAATGGATATCAAAGCTCCTACAAACACCAACTACTACGAGTGAGCTCCCAAAAGGAAAAAGATGTGTCTGTCAGGTTCATTTGACCTCAACTAGTGTAGGAATTCAGAGATAGTTGCTACTTCATATCTTTCTACCATCTTCCCCCGCCCCACCCGATAAAGCGCAAAGAATAGTTGAACTCTACATCTCAGAGATACCAAACACTCGAAAAGGTCTTCCAAATTATTCTTTTAAAATAACTAACAAGCACCCCCAGAAAATACAACATGAGAAACCCTTAATAATGTAAAGAAGTAAGCAAATAAAGCAACCAACATATTAAAAAAAAAAAAAAAACTTTTTCTCTACAAATTCATATATTGAAACCCTTAAATACATAGCAGCAATTAGGGTTAATCATCCATTCTGCTGAAATTGACCTGCTTCATCAATAAATTATATTTTTCAATGAATTTAAGGGTTTCTGAATTGTATATACCTCCAACACTATTAAAATTAGAAGATCCGGCAACGGCACGGCCGAGAAGTGGAAGTGGATCAGGGAGATTATGGATATCGGAAAAGGGAAGAAGTGGCATGCAAACACAGACAGTAGAGGTAGTGCCGCCATCTACACCTAACATCACCTTGCAATCATCAGATTCTGAACCCATTTTTACCACTTGATTATGATATTTTACACTATAAATATTGAATACGATCGAATTGAATTTTTTTTCATTTTCATTCAATATATACACGAATGAGGGGTTGTACTGTGCAACACCAGTTGACTTCCATTTAACCACTGCTAAAAATTATAAAACGGTTGCCTCACGTGCATAATTAAATTATAATAAAGTTATTAGTATTATTTTATTTTATTTAGAGAAATATATTATGTTTCCTAATGATAATGCAGATGGTTTTATACTAATAATGATGATAATTGATAATGATTGATGCCACTAAACAACTCCCTATGTCTACTTTCAATTAGTATTTTTTGAAAGCCATTTTAACTATTTTTTAATTAAATTTATATGACGTTTTTTTATATTTCAGTGTCAAACAATTTAAAAATTTATGTACGAAATTTTTAATTTTTTAAATATAAAATTTACATATTTATAAATTACACAAAAAGTACTATGAGTCACAATAATTGATAATTCAAAATGTTTAAAAGATCTATGAAAAATTTACGGTAAAAAATAGACTTGTTCAACTCTTGAAATTTGAAAGATGACATATGAAATGAAACGGCGGGAGTAATTTTAAAAGTTAAATTAGATTATATTAATTTGATATTTTAAATTAAAAAAAATATATATTAAAAAAGTTGTACGAAAGGTACTATAAAAGTAATTTTTTTTGCATATTAATATGATGAAAAAAGATATGGTAAAATGTGAGTCAAAGTTTTCATCATTTGACTCTAAGAAGAAAGAAACTATAACAATTAAAAATGAACGGAGAAGTAATAACTATGATGATGATGATAATAATTGTGACGGTGGGGATAGGAACAAATTCATGTATGCCCAAGAAGGTTTAATTAAATTCGCTATTCGAAAATTATATGATTAGTGTGTTAAAAGTTTTGTTTAAACATAATAATAATAATCGCTTATTATGTTTAGGGGAAAAAAACAAAAAGTGACACCTAAAATTATTTTGAATTCTCAACAATGCATCTTAATTATGTAAATTTCATATCAATCCAATTTAATAATTTGAACTAATATTATTACATCATCTTTCCATCAATCCCAAATTTTAAGTAGCAGATATTATCACGCTCCAATCATTATCTAACACGTGTTAATTTAATTTAAATATATTTTTTTATTTTAAATTCCAGTTCACCTCCTATCTCCACCCCCACAACCCCCACACACTTCAAGCTTAGTAGCTCCTCATTTTCTTTCTTTTCTTTTTCTTCAACTCAATTCCATTCTATCAGTAATAAAAAAAGAAAAAAAAAGACATAAAGTTCACCATTAAGATTATCCCAAATTTTAAAAAAGACACCTTAACTTTATAACCATCCTATTACCTCACTAAACAATTTTGAATAGATATTATTACATCATTTTCATCCATCTGACATAGAGAGTGGTGTGCACCTAAACTAACTAATATAATTTTATTTTTACAAGTACTTTATTATAAAATATATTTTTTTTATTTTTCTTATTATTTTAACTTTTTTTCCTTTTTATTTTATCTCTTTTTTTCTTCTTTCTTTTAAAAAATTCATTGTCATCTCCATTTATTGAAGCTTCTTACTTTCAATGTCACCATTTTTACCACAATTTCACCTTCTTCTTTTTTATTACTATTAGTTTTACTCTTTAAATTTTAAAATTATATCTAAATATTTTCTTACATTTCGAACAATGTGATAAACTCATTAGATTTCAAGATGATTAGGAAGTATCATTTAGTTTTTCTATTTGATTTCAATTAAGTTCTTTAAATTTTTCGGAAATTAATTGATTCTTTTAAAATTATCATTTTTAGTTTTTAATTTATATGAAAATGAGTAGTTGATGATACCTTCAAAATTTTAAATTTTCTTTAAAAAATAATTAATTTTGTTATCAGTAATTCAATAAAGTCTTAAAAATAATATGAATTTTATAAAGAATTTGACCAGAGAAGAAGAAGAAAAAGAAAAGAAAAAAGAATTGAAGTGGGTTTCAATTTGACATGGGGGATGGGAGGTGAAGGGAAAAAAAAGAAAATGGAGGGATGAATCACTTGAAAAAGTGGGAGATGGAAGATGAAACGAAATTTAAGATATATCAAAATTAAAATTCAAAAAATAAGAGAGAGAGAGAGAGAGAGAACTATAGAAAGAAAAAGATAAAGGAAAAAGTCTTAATTCGCTGCTTGTCATGATTTGTTTGTGTTTGAAATTGTAAAATGAAGTAAAGCAAGAGGTATTGATCACAATACCTATTCTTCCAACAAAGCTACACAGAAATAACACAATACACTGCATAAATACTCAAAATTGCAGTACCTATTCTCGCAAATAAAAACAAAGTTTCACATAATAATACAAGTCACATTGCATAAGTGCCCAAAATTTCATTACTTAAGAGAAAATTTTTAGTACAAAATTGATTCTAAAAGTGAACTTAAAAGCAAAACAAAATTTTCACATTGCATAAGTACCAAGAATTTCAGTACTATTTCATACATACATATAACAAAAAACAGGTAATAGTTGTTTTTCCTTCAAACAAGAAACAAAATAGTACTTATAGTAGTCACCTTAACAGTACTAAGAAAACACCATTGTCATCAACATTAAAGTTTCCATGGGTTTTGAGGCTATGAAGAGGAGGAAGCATTTGGGTTTGAATGTCTTGATTGATCTTTAATCTATTGGAGTCTTTTAGTTGTGATTGCTTGATTTCCTTTCTAATTCAATCCACTTGTTGGTTTGAAACCAACATCCCCAGTTACAACATTTGATCTCAAAACTCTTTTTGGTCCAGCTAATACTCTGCTACTTAGCAGTCCAGACTACAAAATTTTAGAGAATTAAGGTTATTAGAGAAAAATTGTTATCAAGTCTTTAGAGAACATGAATGCATCACAATACTTACATTGAATGTTTTGAAACCATTTTCAGCTTGAGACACACCCATTACATTTACTCTTGACCTTTTAAATTGAGTTGTGTTTCCACCACCTTTTCTTTCTTGGCAGTAGCAGTTTCCTTTAGTTCAACATTTGTATTCTGGTTCACACCCTGTGGTATACTACCTTGAGAACATGTATATCAACTTTCAAGGAATGATTAATACCTCTTGCTGCACTTCCCGGTCCCCTACCCCTTCCTCTACCACTCCAGGCTCTTGATGATACTTCGACACCACTTAAAATTTCATTTTCTTCATGTATTGGTGATCTTGAAGTTGTTGTAGGTGTTGTGGTTCTAGGTGAAGCCGTAGATGCACTTGCACTTGCTTCACGTCTTGGTGTTCTTGAAGTTCTTAGAGGTATAATGGTTCTAGGTAAAGCCCTTGATGCACTTGCTTTATGTCTTGGTGTTTTTGAAGTTGTTGGAGGTGCAGTTGTTCTAGGTGCAACCTTTGATGCACTTGCACTTGTGGTTTTAGGTATAACACCTCTAAAACGACTTAGGTGTAACTAGAGTCTAACACTTATGTCTAGATGTTTTGAAGTCCTAAAATGGGTTAAAATGATGTTAGGAGGCAGTGTATAAGATTTCATGAAGTTTGGAGGTCAAAAGTCCATAACGTTTGAAAGGTTTGCCTTAAAACGACCTTGTGTGCCTTAGTATGTTTCGTTGAGTTTTACTTGTTCGTTTTGGATGAAATTGATGTGAGAGGTCATAAACTCGTATACGAACATATTCGGGTTGGAAACGTCCGGGAAAATTCCCCAAGGATCAACCAAGGGTCCTTGAGGAAGGACTCATCTTGGTTGCCAAAAACTGCCAAAAGCAGTCCCACCTACGGATGGCAATCGATGCCCAGTAGGTTAGTCAATGCCCCGTAGGTGGGGGGCGTTGGTCAAGACTTAGGCGTGGGAGCCTGAGCTTCCAAATGTCAGCCTCTCACCCAAACCACGAACCAGCAGGACGGTCCATTGGTTGGCTGACGAGGCGTAGGTGAGCAGGCGTCGTTTGGGTCTGCAACCTGCGCAGGCTCACTGTTAAGTGTAGGGGTAAAGTGGTAAATTCACCCCACATCCAAATAAATGTTTGGCAGGTTGCCTAAGGTTGTTTTAGGTATTTTAAGTGTGTTTATAAGTCTTAAACACTTAGATGAATTCCACTTTTCAAAAATTAAAACCCAAATTCCCTAAAGAACTCTCTAGAACTCCATTGGAGCCAAAACTCAAGAAAGAGCTTGATTAAAGATTTCTTTGGTGATTCTTCATCAATTATTCATCAAATTTGTGGTCTAGCATCAATTAAGGTATGACCTTCATCCTTGAATCTCTTTTCTTCAAGGAGCCAATCTTCAAAGTGATTTCTAAAGTCTTTCAAAGATGAACTTGTCCAATTTTGTAATCTATCCATGGGTTCTTGCATAAAATGTTTTGAATCATTGTATATTGATTAAATTATTGTTAATTAGATGATTTTAACCTAAAAACTCTATGAACCCATGTAATTCATGAACCCTAGATTTGGCTACTTTGTGGGTGAATTGATTATGTCTTAATGCTATTGAATTCTTATGTAGTTTGATTAGGGCTATTGAATTATGAATGAATCTGTCACGACCAGAGTCTAGACCCCAGACGAGACCGGCGTCATTGACATCTTAGAGGTCGCAGATAAGCCTACATACGCCAACGTTACTTCATCTAGGTTAATTTTAGCAGAAAATTTGAACTTTTGTTTACTTAGACTTCATAGTGAGAAATATGAACTCGCATAAAACTATCTACGTAAACTCATAAGCGTTTACAACAACCATCTAATACAAAGATAATATAATTTAAAACATAGTCAATATCTGTATAAATTATAGAGTTGCCAAAATGGCACCAATACAATATCTGAAATAACTGGGAAAGAAACACCAGTGGAACATACTCCACTAGTTAATGCCTACTTCTAATGCTAGAATAAAATAGTAAGCATCTTTGAAAGCATGAGGGCCTACCAAATCTGGATGAAAGCTTCACGTCCGGATAACTTCAGCGTCGACTCGTAAGCTCCTGCACCTAAAAGTAAAGAGTTGTATGGGATTAGTACACACTTGTACTAAGTATGGGTATATGCAAACACACACCAAGGACATGCATGATTAAGAAGAACTCTCTCCTAACGATATGAATTATGGAAATTCAAGTCACTGGACTTGCCAAATCGGATTAGGAAAGTCATGCTATGAGAGTGACCTTCATCATCATACATAACATATTGCACACAACACACAGCATATTGCTTATCAGCACATAACATATTTCATATCATTCGTCCATATGCCATAAGACCTTGGAATAATGGATTTGACATTAGGACTTCCCAAATGAGGGCTCAACGTATGGGACCTCAACTAGGGAGCCTTCTTTAGCAAACACAGAGTCTGCTTCATTCATTCATACATACTTCATTTTTATTCATTCGTAAGCTAGTGTAAACACCAGCCATACCTAGGATGTAGTTTAAGACTTTCATCGGGTTCGCTGTGCAATGACCAAGAATGACCTAGTGTCATTACGTAAGTCTAGCTCACCTCTTGATTATCCTATCCTAACACCTTTGGCATCGTTCATTTCATTATGTGCATTACTTGAGGCTGGCCTCATTCTTTCTTTGGGAACTTTAACCTTAACCGACATAGATCATGTGAGCATAATGAAATCCAGTGTTTAACCCCACACCGAAAAGAGGTGGAATCACCGGCCAAAGTGAACCAAAACATGCTAGAGTATATAGGGAGTCGAACCCTGCTAGAACCCTATATTGGCAGTATAGGTTCAAAGACTAGGATATATAAGGAGACCTATACCCGTCTGGACGGACAGTCTCATCTCATGAGAATTACACGAACCTCTGCCTTCCCGAAAGAAGGAATCGCAACTCATAGCTAGTCTATCAGTGCTCAGTATAAAGTTCCATTACATTCATCTCATACATCATAGAAGCTGGTTTCTAGCATGAGGTATCATAGCTCATTAGATGATTTCTCATCTCATCATTACGTATTAAGTGTGAATTGTCCTTACACTTACATATAGAGTGTGATTGAGACTTGTCTCTTAATATTCAACACTCTCTTAACATCTTTTCGTTTCATCTTTACTCACCTTTCATTATTTGTACATCGTATAACATACATATGATCTCTTGGAGTTTACATTGAGGGACATTGATTCTAGACGTAGATAAAGCTTGTCTCACTTGTACTAGCCTATCCTCATGTAGCCACTCTTTCTTTGCTTGGTCATCGTTTAGCATTAATATACTCTTAGTCATTTCATTTAGTGACATTGATTTTAGGCGTAGATGCAGCTTATCTCACTTGCACTAGCCTATAATCATGAAGTCATTCTTTTCTTTACATATTAACTATGAATTCATTCTTAACACTTTCTTTTGGAGTATGCTTGAGAGTTGACTTTAAATCATTCTACACTCCCCTTACGTGAATGTTTATTTCGTCATATGCCAATGCACTTAGCCTTTTTGTATGTTTCACACTCTTACTTAAACCTCCTAGGTTCACATCACTTCATTACATACATCTTAGGTTCGCTTACTTTTAAACGTACGCTGGACTTATGGGTCTATACGTACAAGCCATGAGGCTTCATTCATAATTCGTCTAAGTGACTTATACTTACCCAAGATTATGTGGTACAAGACTTATGCATCTTGTTGGTATGCCAAGATCTTGATTTTGATCCTTAGAGGCAGCATTCATTATTTATTTGTTCACGTACAACGTATGTGTCAATACAAAATTGGGCAAGGGAACCCGATTTCGAATCCCTTGAGCAACACTTAATATTATATTAACTTGGTACTTGACGAAATGAGAACTACTATTTTCAGTTCTTTTGTTGATGAAAAACGTGAGAATGAGTGTGAGAGACGTGAGAATGAGAGGATTAGGATTAGGAGAGTTAGGTGGAGACTTAGTCAAACTAGGACTCCCCATTATATATTATTATTATTATTATTATTATTTTATTAAAAATCTGATTTTCCTTTAATTAAATAAGCAAATTAAATATTAATTAATTTAACTAATTCACTAAATACAATAAATCAATTAAATCATTGCTTCCACCAAGGCTAGAACCTGGGTGGAGCAAGATTTTGCTTAAAGGGTCAATTTCGGCCACCTCTACTCAAATTGCCCCTTAACCATATTAATTAACTTATTTATTTATTAGGTTAATTACAATACTACCCTTAGCCTGAAAAATACCATTTTACCCCTAGACCCTCCAAACTTAAGATTACCCCTTTTTAAGTCCGGTTAAGACTCATCCGAGTAAATCTTCATATTCAGGTGCTCTACATGGCTGGACCCAACCTTTCCTAGCTCAAAAAACTCACCAAGTTAGTTGTCTTGGCTGTTGTAGAGGTTTAGAGGTCTGGTTCTACGCGCATCAATCCGTGTGAATCCGGTCTAGTCTAGGAATTCTAGATACGTTAGACATTACTTAACATAGTCATTTTTAGGGTTGTTGCAGAATCATGCTAGAATTGTTAGTTGGTTGTCCTAATTCATAAATTAATGTTGTATTATCCTTTATTCATTATGTATTGTGATTATTGGGTTGAATTGATGATTATGGCCATTAGTAAGGGCCTTGGTATATGGTGTTGGATGAATTGGCTATGGATTGAAGTTGTGAGGTTGGATTCATGGTATGCTGATCTAACTTTCTCTATATTGTGTACTATAGTTCTTAGATAGTAATGATGTTTGGTATGGTCCACTTATGGTGGTGGTGCTTATGTGCTATACTTGTGACCAATATGGCCTCGTCGATTTACTTTATGAATTGTGAATCAATGTGGTCTTGTCGGCATTACTTTGTGTGTTATGGTCTTATCATGTTATACCTTGAATATGTGATTATAATGAATGTCTAGATGACTTATGTGTTTATGTGGAGTCAAAGCATGAGTCATTTTAGTTATGATGTGTATGTCTAGTAGACTATAGTGTAGTCATTAGGTGCATTACTTGATGTCTAAGTATTATGTTCTTTATAAAGTTATATGATACTTGTGAAACGTAGATTGATGATACTATAGTAGTGAGTAGGATGACCTATAGATGATATTGGTTATACCTATGCGCTTCTAGAATGATATGTTATATGTGAAGTATGTAGGTGTCTTGCTTTGGTAGACTTGTGTCCCTTGATACATGTACAATGTGAATATGAGTTCTTGACTTAGTATGCTAAAGCTTCTTAGTTTTGTATGTGTGATTGATATGTGACCTTGAACATAGTTAAGAAGGTCCTTATGTGGAACCTTCAAACTTGTTGGAAGGTTATGATATCCTTAAAGTTGAAAGCCGTAATGATATCCTTCTTGTGTGAATGGTGGACTTAGGGTTTATTGGATGGAACGACATGAAATTATCCTTAGGAAAGTCATTGAGCTATCCTATTGCCCATTGTAGGTAGACTTAGTGGACCCCCTTTGGTAAGGTGTAATGTGATTGGGTTGTGAACTAGATATGGAACCTCTTCATGTACTCCTTTATTTAAATACTCTGTGAGAACAAAGGCTAGCACCAAGTGAGTATGGTCTGGGAAGTAGCTCTAGTTAAGGATGAAGGTAGAGTACAAAGAAACCCTTCATATTCCTTAACCATGTGCCTACATGGGATGTGTCCTAGTTCTACCATTGGCATGTAGAATAACCCTCCATCGGAGTAGGTTCATGACTCCGGTTTCCATGCATAGCTAGTATGGTCTACTTCGGTTAATACTTTCATTGCCATTGAAGAGAAGTTGGTTATCCAAGAGATTGGAAATTCACTTGACCAAGCTAACCCAGTCATGACCTTAATCCCTATCTCTTCAAGCATACTAATAATGGTTCTATTCTTTGCAGACAAAATCCAAGCATTAAAGCTCTCACACATATTATTATCTATTGCACCAGACTTGACTTCACACATAAAATACACTTTGCACCAATATTCTTGATCATAGTAAATTAGATCATCCACTATACCCTTACCTAGTTTAGATAGCTCTTGCAGATTTTCTCTTAATTCAACTTCAAAGGTACTTCTAGCACACTTTCAGAACAATTTCTTCCTTTTTTGACCAATTTGTTAGTATTGCCTGGCACACCTTCTTTCATTAATAGCTGGCAACAACTCCTTAATAGATATATCCAGTCCCTATAAGTTACAACAAACATTAGATAATTAAGTTGAAAATATAGTAAATTGACAAATAAATAAAAACAAGTTCACCTTTTGAATGTCTGACATAATGGTGAAACTTGTTCCATCTCCGAATCCCAAGTCTTCATGCAACAGAGAAATAAATCAACCCAATTGTTTGTGTTCTCATTTTCAACTACAACCCAAGCAAGTGGAAGCATTTGATTGTTGTCATCTGTGGCCACTCCAATAAGTAATTGACCCCTACATACTCCCTTCAAGAAACAACCATCCAAACCAATGCATTTTCTAGTTTACATGAATGTCATACTTGAATGCAACAAAACAGATGCAAAATGTCTCAAATACTGCGCTACCAGATTTATTTGTTTCACCACACAATTACTCCCGGGATTAGACCTTAACATGCCATCCTTCCAATAAAAAATTCTCCCAAACTCCTTAACATGATCACCCATAATTTCATTTAAAATTTTAGCTCTTGCTCTTCTAGTTGAGGTCTTACCAACATGCACATTATATTTCTTCCTGATTAACTCTTGCAACTTGAACACTCTGATATATGGTTGTTCAATCACTTTATTTTAAAAAACACTAGCAATGAATTTAGAGTTGCACAAGTAATTTCTAGAAGTCTTTTGACGTAAATGTATTGGCATGTAAGTTTTAATAACAAAGTTATTAGTCTTCACATCCAAACTTGCATAGAATAACCATTTGCAATTTACCTTGTAACATCTCACCCTTACTCTAGTTGGCTCATTCACACACTTTTCAATCTGAACCCTTCTATGAATTGTATATTTACTGACTATCAATCTAAACTTTTTTACACTTTCAAAGCCCATGCCTAATTGCCACACAATCTTCTTAATGTTGGGATCAAATCTGACACTGTCTGTGATATGTTTTTTTCTTTTTGTGTTAGGTTGTTTCAACCTCATTTTTTCACCTTCCTTAAGACAATTATCATCTGTGTTCTTTTGAAAACTACAAGCATCAGAACTTGCATAATATGGTGTTACATTCAGGGAGCACCCCCTAGAAGTAATCGATGTCGTCGTCCTCGAATAGGACTAAGACTAACCTCTTAGCATTCGTCATTACATTTCATAGGTTAAATTGCGGAAAATTTAAAACTTTTTAATTGCTTCTACATTGAGGTTTACATAGACCTCTCGCATACACACAATATATACATAGGGAGTTTACATAGACTCCTCGCATAGGAAGCACTACATAGGCTTCTACTTTTATTTCACATACATAAGATAAAAATATAGATTCATCAGAAGTCTAGGATACATGTCATATTAAACCATCTAAAGAGAGTACAACATTGGACATAGTCCATACTTCATACAATAAAAGCCACATATAGGCATACACAACATTAGTCTTCAAATGAAAAGGAATGAACAAAGGTGTCTTTAAGACTAAACAATATCCCTTAGCAAGATAGTGGCATCGTCCTCGAAAAGTGAGGACCTACCGAACTTGGAGAATGAGAATCCAAGTCTTCTTCAATGGCCTTCTATAAACTCAACGGCCGGAACCTACATTTTGTAGTAAACATAGAAACATGGGTTAGTACATCACTTGTACTATGTATGGGAATATGCACATAAATATTGAAATCATGATAAAGGGAACATTTGTTCAAAACCATGCTAAGTTACTTTGAAAAGCCTTATTCACAACCAAAAACCCATATAAGCCAATAACCACATATTCCTTAAAACAAAATCATATACAACTCAAGACCAACATTATCAAGTATAATCAAGTCAACATGTATCATAGCATATTTGAGTACATAATCAATACAACTTCAACATCATGTTATAACAACATAGCATATATAAGAGTTCATAACATTACAACATATACATGATCCCTACTCATAACCCACCATCAAGTCCACAAGTGCAATAAACAAGTAAATCCCCATAACCTTACTCAACCAATTAAACCCAACAAAGGATCATTAGTAATGTCTATCTTCACATACCATAGCATCAAGAATAGTCATCATCACATTGAGCAATATAGACCAATATCATATTCATAAATGTAATTAACATCATATAGAATCATCAACATGTAAAGTCAACATATACATAATCATTTAATTTATATAACATAATAATAACCTTCTAAGACTTCCCTTAAGACCAACTAGTGCAATGTATAGGTAGAGTCCCATACCCCTTACCTAGACTAAGTCAAACCTCTTAGGTCACCCTAGTTAGTGTTCACTTTATTACTTCATTTTACTTTCTGGAACAATTTTCTTAACCGACATAGACCATGTGAGCTAAACATGGAATCCGGTGTCGTGAAACCCTACACTGAAAGAAGGTGGATTACTTGTCACGGTAGTACCAAAACATGAACATAGCATTTTAGGTGGATCCAAGAGCTAGTATTCCTATGGGGGAAACATAATTCAAGAACTAGGAGATATACTTGGGACCCTTTTGATGCATAATCGCATTATTATCACCATCTCATGAGAACCATTATGAACCTACCTTCCCACATCGGGAAAGGACACCTCTCATATCAAGTTCGCTCGGTGCTAAGCTAATGTCCCTTATTGAAATGTCTTTAAGCGTTTATTAATCATCATAGCTTAGTATAGGGCATAGGAGACTAACCCCTTGTATATTCATAATCATTATCTCATTATAAATTGCATGAGAATATCCTTTCAATACAACCCTCATATGTGAGATTAACACATTATCATCATCATGTCATAATAAGGCACATAGACAATTCATAACCAACCTTATATCATTTCATCGTAAGCATAATCTCACATCTTCACATAATCAAGACATTTCAATTACATCATCATACCAACACCTAATCATGCTTCAATTGAACTTCATCACCAAGTACAAGCCATCACAATTGAAGTAAAGGGTCAAGACTCACAAAGTCTTACCAATTTCTCCTTAAAAAGCCATCATCATTGGTCTTACCTAAAAAAATCTAATTTGATTCATAAATAGGTGTAACAACATCATACAATAGTAATTAAAACAAGCACTAAGTCAATTGCATCATCACTATCCCAATTAACTTGAATTCAAAACCTAGGGTTAGGGGGAATAGGGTTCATCATGAATTCATCAATATTTAGATCCAATCCCAAATCAGAATAGATAGAATAAGTCTAACAATCAATACATTCTTCAATTCTTATCAATTCATAAGCAAGATCCAAGATTTGGGAAAATTGGGAAAAAATACATGATCCACACGAAAATCCCCTAATTAACATCAATTACTCAACAATATATACTTAATTAACCATGGGTAATCACAATTAGACATAAATCAATAATCAATTTCAAGTTTAGAAGAAAACCCATTAGAAGAGGAAGACCCTTGGAATTGAGTTATTTAGAAATCAACTTTATGAGGACCTCTTGGGGAAAAGAATCCCAAGAATGAAGAACTCATACCTTAATGAAGCTTAAATCATGAAAACCAAGTGAAATCCTAGAGATTTTTGACCTTCTTCAACAAGCTTTCTCCTTCCTTCAATGGAGTTTGAATAGAGAGAGAAAGTCGAGAGCAGTGAGAGATTTTGGGTTTTGATTTGTGGATTTGATTTGAGTGAGTGAATGTGAGGTAAAACTGATATAAAATCAATATAAAGACCTCTCATGAAATAACCAAAGTACCCCTCACTTAAGTTGACCTTTTAATGAAGTCAAACTTGAATTCCAAATTTCAGATTTTCGTCAGGGAAATAGTCCGCGACGCGGAGCTGCTCCCACAAGATTTTCTAAATTATTTTTTGAGACAGTAGATTCCATGACCTTCCCCCACGCAAACTTGATTTTTGACTAAAGTCCCACCAGCGCGACACGGACACATTTCTTCCATGTGTATTTTTGCTGCTGCTTTGGCAGATTGCAAAGCCAAGTTTGAGGTTCTTGGCAACCCTTGGGGTTGGACCGGGACGTTTTCACTCTATATACATAATTTTACCAATTTAAAGTCACTCTACAAGTTTTAGATCTCATACAACACCCCCAAACCTTCATGAAACCTAAGGACGTTTTACTAGTTCAATAAGACTAAATTCTGGACTTCTTGGACGTTTCTTGACGTCTTGACTGTAAAAGGTCCTAAATGGTTTATAAACATTATTTTAGGCTTAGAAACAGTGTTACAATCCTTAGACCAACATATGGGGCTCTAGATTAGGTCATGGACTTACAGAGTGTTACATATAGTTCATCACCCCTTAGCCTTCCTTCTAAAGTATTTGTATTGATAGCAGTCTCATCAAACCCAAAATCTGCTCCTGCATTACCATATGATACTTCTTCAGTATCTCCAAGAATTCTCTCTCTTCTTTTTATCCTTCTCAAAAAAGATCTTCAGCCCTCAGTTGAATCAGCTCCTCATGAACATCACGTCCATATTAATCATCTTCAAGTAGTTCACTATCTTCAGAATCATCACTCTTTTCAGTTGACTCATAAAATCCTTTTACAGAGTATTCACTATCTTCAGAATCTAATGGATCGATATTTGGAACTATTAGGATAATCAGGCTCGAACTGATGACTTCCACCAGGTGACACTCTACCGCTGAGTTATATGTAGAAAGAATATTTAAGGTAGTATTTAGAGATACATCTACCCATTAAAAGAAGTCTCACCTACTTCGTTATATTCAATGTTTTCACTAACCCTATTTTCAGTGGTCCCAACTTTATTAAAAGTTGGACCAGATTCCTCTTCAAGCATGTGGACATATACTTTCAAAACATCCCCACTTTGAAAACAATTACACATTGCTAAGAGAATATTATCATTGTCAATATCTCCTAAGATGCAACTATTAGGTGGTCGGATACTAAATTTGCAATTTGGGCTATACCCTAGTTCTTTAATGTAGTCTTTAATCTAAAAATATAATATTGTATCCACATCACATTAACATATTCACTCACTAACCAACCCACATATCTTGCTTCCCCACCTTCAAACAATAAGGCTCCACCATGATACATACAACTTTCAAGTAATAAATGTAAATGCACTGATATCTATATGCATACACATTACCAATAATTAAGTATAAGTTACTAATAGAATACAATATTGACTAAATAAACACACACACCCAAACTTACAATATAAAAACAATTCAAGTTAAAGCCAATAATTATTGGATTTTTTAAAATTTAATTATAACCCCAAACGTACAGAACACACATACCCTTCAGACACAATACAATACTCGACATATCTTTGTCTTCTTAGAATTAGGTTTGAAACCCCACGCAGACACAACACAACACCCAACATATATTTTTCTTCTTAGGATAAGTTATTTATCTGTAGCCCTACACAGACACAATAGAAGACCCAACATGAAGTTATTTTATTGTAACCCCACAATACAACAGAGTTGAACACTCAACTTATATTTTTCTTTTTGTACGTTTAAAAGGAGAACAGAACTCACACAAATATAATACCCCCAATCAATCCATACTAAAAAATAATTTCGAACATACTGAAGACATATGTGACAATATGAATATATGAATAACAAGTTACATACGAAGTTTGATATCTAACAGTATTATAACTTAAATCCTAAAAAATAAGCAAGAAGTTATATTCACTCAAAGATCGAAACCAATATTTAACAACATATCATAACACCTACGAAATCTAAGTATAACAATTACAAAAAACAAAATAAAATCAAGAAAATAACTAACCCTTGAACTCAACCACGATTATTGATGACTTAGAAAAATGAAATCGCCCCACACATGCACGACTGAAATCGACCCACACATGCACGACTGAAATCGAACAATAAGTACTGAAATCCAACATAGAAAATCAATTATGAGTTTGAAAATCAAATTTTAGAAATCAATATTTGAAGATAATGTTCTTTCCCTTGTTCCTTTCTCTTCCTTTTTGGTAAAGTTTACTTGAAAACGTATAGTGATAGCTTTTTAAAATTTTGGAAAGTGTAAAAGCTTCTTTTTGAACTGATAGCTTACTTTTTAGAATGTTGAGAAATTGGGGCCATCGCATATTGAACAAAGCTTTCAACCTATCTGGTTTATATTGTCACGTAGGCCAAAAAATGGTAGAAAATTATTTAAAAAAAAGGTTGAGGGTAATAGGACCTTAGTAAAGGTTAGGTGTGTCTCAGGATTTTGGGCACAGGCTGGTGGGTACTTAGGCATTTTCCCAAAAATAAAGAATTAAAGTTTGACATCTCCAAATTCAAGAACAACACAAAAATACTTGCTTCTTTGTTCTTTCGTACCATAAAATAAGTGTGAAGTGTAAAATAAAATATAAAAAAAAGCTTTTATAGATATTAAAATCTTATCCTAAACAAATTAGGAAAACTGGCATCAACAACTTTTACGAATCGATTTATTCATCGTGTTACTTTTATGAGTCGTAAACCCTCTCGTGGATGAAAATAACTAGATAGTTTTACGACTTTTTTCGCGAAAAAGAATTACGATTCTTGGAGATTTCTATTGCTTGTACTTCTTCCTTGTAGAAATCAAACTTTTTTTCACCTTCTCGGACCCCGACTTTTATCTACAATCGTAGGCACTTTTACGACTCATGTTGCTACCCCTAAAAATTAGGGACTTTTTCGCAAATCTCTGAATGTAAATTATAATTGTCATCTACAACTCGTGGTTCAAACCATAGATCATAGAATGACTCATAGATGATTAAAAGAACTTATTACAAGATTTGTTTCTAAGCACTTAGCAATCGAATCATGATTTACCTGCAAAAGAATTTACAAAACACATCAATTTTTTAAAAAACACGACATAACGTACATTAATCCTAAGTTTTAAGCATCAAAAGTATCGTAAATTTGTGACGCATCAATACCCTTAGTTTAAAATTGTTGCTTGTCCTCAAGCGACTAACACGACTATCACATCACGACACTATCAGATATATAAGACGAAGAGCCTGTTTGAATTTGATTTAAGAAGTAGATTATAAAAGTAGCTTTGTAAAGTCAAACTTAAATGACTCTTAATTCAAAAAAAAAGTAGGGGGAGTCGTACTGTTGTCTTTAAACTTATTTTAAATTATTTTTAGAAAAAATGGTCAAATGTCTCCCTAACCTAGAATCGAATTCTCAACTACACACTTATATTTTATGGGTATCCTATTACCCCCATTAGAATATTTTAAAGAGGAATAAATGTACCACTTAGTGTTGACATGACACAGAGAGTGTGCTCACACTCTTAAAAGCATGTGAGAGACAAAGACCTAATAGTAGAATATTTCAAAAATATTCTACTATTAGTAGAATAGTAGAATAAACTTTTACTGACGGATTCATATCGAACTAAACTATGAACAAGATGGTAAGTCTTGAACTGTTCCGATGTTTCTAAGGTCGAAATAGTACAGTTTAAGGATGGAAAAGTCTTGGCTTTGCCGGAGTTCCTGTTTAGGCCCATGTTAAGCCATTGAGTGAGGCACTGTTTGGGCTATGTTGGAACCGTAAAAGGCTTTTTCGTCCCTAAGACTGCTCTATTTCGTAAAAGATCCTGTAGTTACATTGAAGCGATTCTGGATGAAGCATTTGATTCCATATGCTTAAACTGGCCGAGCGGATTACCGCCAGCCAATTCAGCAAGAATGGTATCAGAGCCACAAAATCTCTTTTCAAATTATAATCAATAACTATAGAAATTTTTGCAAGAGGTTTATGAGCTGTAATTAATTCAATAGTTTTTAAAAATGATTCTTTATTTTCTTCTGTAAACTCATCAGGAGTTAAATTATTAAAAGAATTATCAGCATTCTGACTCTCTTTTTGAGTATTATTAATACTCTCCACAGAAGTAATTCTTTTATCAAGAATAATACTCTTATTTTTTAAATCATTAATTTCTTTTTTAAGGTTATCAACCTCTTCAGATAGATCTTGAATTGTAGTTGGAATATTATTCCTTTGAGACCTTTTATGAAGTTGTCTCTTTAACTCAGCCATTGTATAAGTAGTGTTCTCATTATGAATTTCTTTTCTAGGAGACTCTACTTTATTAGTAGAAGTGCTTCCCATTTTGTCAATAATCTGGGATCTTATTATAGGATCATCTATTAATTTGATCATCTCAATCCAATCATCACTACTAATTACATTAAGATTAAGATCTTTGAATTGGGAATAGAGTTTATAAAACTCATCTGTATTCTGCTTGTCTTCACAAGTCTCTCCTATTTGACAAGGCATACATTCTTCATCTGACGAAGAGATATAACTCTCATTATGGAGAACCCTTAAATCCTCACTAGTATGAGATTCTTCCTCCCCACTATTATCAGGGCCTGATTCTTCAGGTGAAGAATTTACCAGAATTTTACACAGTGAATCCTTGATATCATCATCTAAATTAAGACTCTTAATTTTGTCCTTAACTTTACAATCTTTTGCATAGTGGCCAATCCTTCCACATTTATAACAAGCATTATTATGCTTAAAGGATTTTTTATCAAATCTTTTGGATTTCCTATTTTCACTTTTATCCAAGCGTTTCTTTTTCCTATGAGGTTTATAAGGTCTTTCTGTATAGTCCTTATCTTTCTTCTTTTTAGAAGATCTTTTTGAGGATTCTGGTATATCAATAGCAAATTGTTCGCAGAATTCCCCCAATTGCTGCTTTTCATTTATATGATACCTCTTGATTTGTTGATTCAGCTGTATTTCATTGCATAGAGCTAGCCCTTCTTGGACCACAGCGCTAATAAGCTTTCCATAAGTATAATCCTCATATTTAATATTAACCTCATTCCCTCTAAGGACTTTCCTAATTCTTTCTGCGAATAAGTTTGGAAGTCCATCTATGAATTTAGATTTCCAATGAGAACTATTACATTCTGGTAACTCCATTACTCTGGACAAAAATGTGTCCTTGTACCATCTCCAATTAGTAAGAGATCTACACTTAAGATTCTGTAAAAGAGTTCTGATAGTTTCACTATTATCTGACCATCTTCCAGAGAAATGCTCTATAATGGTTAAGACTAGCGTATAAACTATATTTGGAGTTGAACTGCCATTTTCTTGTTTTACTGCATTTAAAATGGCCATCCTTTGTTCTTCTGTGAGATAATTATCCCACCATCCTTTTAATTGCCCTGTAAACCCAGCAATAACCATACTTGCTGTATTTTGTTCTGAATTCTTATTAGCTTTACATATAGTGCTATACATAAGAATTCTATGAACCAATGTATAAATCTGTCTATCAGTGAAACCATCAATATTCCATTCATAAATCTCAGTCCCACTGAAACTATTAGAGACAATAAATTCTTGTTCCTCTAGGAGTATATCCTGAGGAGTTGGTCTAGGATAGTAGTACATCCTTTGGACCGGTTTTCTAGCATATTTTTCTGAGATTTTATTAATCTCATCAAGAGTATTACTCTTTTTAGAAATATTATTATTCTTATCATTTTTCTCTATATTAAGAGGACTGAGTTCCAAATCTTTTTTATATTTTTCTTCTAGCCATCTTTCAATATTATCAAGTTTTGATAATTTAAAATCTTTGATTTCAGGAGGAGGTTGGATACTCGCAGAGGCTTTTACCTTGCCTTTATCAGAAGCTTTAGATTTTTCGATAGTAGAACAGATATGATTGATTTTATCATGTAAAGAGAGAATATGTTCTCCAAGAATGCTCATATAAACATTTGTATAATTATTTTGTTGTATTAGAATTTTAACATGCTTGGCAGTTATTAGAGCAGTATCATCACTAAATAATTCTGCAAAGGCTGTAAAATGAACAATTTTATTATTTTTCTCAATTTGAAAAGACTGTTGAGGAGGTAATATTGATTTAGTGATAGACCCATCAGTCAGTTTATAATCTTTTTCAAGCATACAAATATATTTATAAATATATTTAGTCATAAACCAAGGAATAAAAGCAATAATTTTATTAGCTTGCGAAAGATCTTTATAAAAATCATCTTGTAAAAAGGTCCTTTGATTTTTATCAAAATTTTTAAAGAACCATTCTCTAAAAAGTTTCCACTTAGGTTCAAAGAATTCATTTGAAATCTTTTCTCTTACCGGAGATCCCGGTCTAAAATCAAGTCTGTCTTTTTGATCCATAAAAACCATTTGGAAAATTCATCTCAGAGAGAGTGGGTTCATCCATATCAGGAGTAACAATATGATTTTCAATTTTGATATTATCAACTCGTTCGTTTTCCTTTGTATCAAAGGTTGAAGATCTAGAATTATCTTCATCTCTTATTTGAGATGTAGAAGCTCTGGAGGGTATATTAACCACATAATCAGCTGGAGAAATGTATGAATAATTAGATCTAGGCATTTTTGCCTGTAGTCCGATATTATCGGTATAACTCGTTAACAGGTTTTGATCAGTAAATTTTATTTTTACCGTTCCATCAGGAGCCTGTTCAATATCAGAAATATCAAAATTCATATTATTTCTAGGAGCAACAGCTTCTTCTATAATCCATTCTTTAGGAAAATCAATTTCATCCCATTTAATAGGTCGTCTAGTAATAACTTTAGACCTACTAAAATTAGTTTCTATTAAAATAGTCTCATTTTTTAGATCCATAATTTTACACATAGGATTCAAAGTATAAAGCGGTTTATAATAAATTCTATAACAAATACATATGACTTCAGTTCCAGGTAAATAATCATAACCATGTAATTTAATACTCAAAATTAAAGTATTTAAAGAATTTTCATCACTTAAAGATATCTGCAAATTAGGATAAGCATTAAAATAAACAGGGCCATAGGCCAAGCTGGTTTGCACTGTCCCTATTAGAGACTTCTTCCAATTTTGGTTTCTACCATCTCTTAAAGCTGCTATAAAGCTTTCCGGTAGACCTCTTAAAGTAAGTGGCTTAAAAGCGACTTGAACAAGGCCAATATGCATAAATTTATAATTATCCCTATAAGGGGCAAAATCATTTTCAGATAATAATCTGAAGGTGCCATGATCAGAATCCACTGTAATAGTTTCTTCTGTGGTTTTAACAATTTGTTTAAAACCCAATTTTTCAAAAGTTCCCATCTGGTATATAACCCTGGGTTCTATTTTAGGAATCGTCCATCTATTAAGGAGATCCAGCTGCTGAGGCATATCATACTCATCTTTTCTACTGTTTTTGACAGTAGCCCGATTTCTTATAATATTCATTATAGAAATACTGACAGATTAATATCGCCTAAGCTTATAAACAACATGGCTCTGATACCAATTCGCCCGTACTGACTGGCGGTAATCCGCGCGGCCAATTTAAGCATATGGAATCAAATGCTTCATCCAGAATCGCTTCAATGTAACTACAGGATCTTTTACGAAATAGAGCAGTCTTAGGGACGAAAAAGCCTTTTACGGTTCCAACATAGCCCAAACAGTGCCTCACTCAATGGCTTAACATGGGCCTAAACAGGAACTCCGGCAAAGCCAAGACTTTTCCATCCTTAAACTGTACTATTTCGACCTTAGAAACATCGGAACAGTTCAAGACTTACCATCTTGTTCATAGTTTAGGTCGATATGAATCCGTCAGTAAAAGTTTAGCCTATCATTTAGGCGTAAATAAACAACAAAGTAAATAAAGTAAATAAATTTTTAAAATTAACAGATATAATAATGTAAATACCTTAAGATTATCTTCTATGCACAACTGCTGGAGATTTTATTTCAAATTTAAAACTTACAAAAGATTAAAGAGAAATTTTTATGCTGGGGGCTAATGCCTGCCTCTAACTAAGAAAGAAGGATCCTTTTATAGAGAAGGATCACAGAAAATAACAAAATAAATTACGTAAGCGCTTACATCATGCGCATTAATAATGGCCGACATTGGGACCTACTACTTTTATAAAAGTTAATCAATTATTATCTTTTTGGCTTCTTTAGTCTTTTGCTATTCCTTTGCCTTTGTCATTTTTTGAACTGGAAGATTCTTCCATCTGACTGCTAAATTGTTGCAGGAATTCTTCAATATCCATTTCGTCTTCATCCTGGGATTCTCCGGCTAGGCATTCATCTTCATTTGAAGTAGAAACTGACATATTATCTGTATTTTTTGGGATATTTTTTCCCAAATGCTTCATTAAGTCTCTTTTTACTTCCTCCATATAAGAAGCTAAGATCTCAGACTTGGATATGACTCCTCCCTTCATTTGGATTTTTCTGCAAATTTGCTTAAAGGGACTATTATCTTCCCTATCTGTTGAGGAACCATTCTGGTTATTACCTTTGTCAATGGAATTTCTAATGGAATCTATTATCTCCTGTCCATGTAATTGTCCTTCTGGATTTTTGTGGAGTAATTTACTCCAGAACTTTGTATGAAATTTCCTTTTGAGGCAAGGAAATTCTTGTCCATCTGTTTGGACTTCAACTGTCCATTTCATTATCCATGGAATTGAGAATTCTATAAAGAAATACATTATTGAAATCCCTTTAAAGTAAATATCATCTTTTTGTAATTGTAGGATCTTGGGGGATATATCCACCCATTCTGCGTATAACAACTTATAATTTTCAGGAAGAATATTTATTGTAGGACCATATAAAGTCCACCACTTACAAAACCAGTTTGGGATGTTTTGCTTAAAATTATTAGAGCAGATCTTAATAAACCATGAATGCTTCTTATTAGCATTTTCATATAACAGAGCTTTATTAAAGCTTTCCACATAATCCCAGTAATTAAATCTTACTGCTGTTTTCTGTTCTGGGTGAGTATATTCTCTCTCCCTCATTGTACTAATTCCCCATTCTTCAGGAGTAACTATCTTTTTTATGATTATCTTAGAAAAGTTATAAACTTTCCTGGTGTTTGCTGGGTAGAAATGTTGGAATTCAGCTGATCCCATGGATGAGAGTATAATCTCATAATGCATTCTAAATTTATAAGTCTGGACAGCATATGATGCTGTATCAAAATACCTTGTCATGATTTGCCAAGGTTCATCCTTCCATTGTAGATCTTTTGGGTCTAAAATTAATATTATTTCATCCAAATCATTTTGGTCATAGACTTCAATATTTTCAACGACCTCTTCATTTGCCACAGCTGAGTATGACGGCTGTTCTTGTTGCCTGGATTTTATAAAATCCATAAATTCTTTATACATTGGATTGCTTGCGTCTATCCCTGATATGCCAGTAGATGTGCTAGCCGATGTTCTTGTGATATTTGCGGCTATAAGCCTCTGATTTCCAATTTGAGCTAAGACATTATTATTTGTCCTTCCTCCTCGTCCTCTTCCCTTTCCTCTATTAGAGGAAGAGGGCCAAGATGGCCTCATCATGCTGCAAAAGAGAATCATTTGATTAAGTATTCTCTAGTCAGAAAATCAGGAAGACTATTATCTATTCCTTTTTTATAAAGTATTTCAAAATCAAAAGGTGCTAATAAGGCCTGCCATCTAGCAAACATTTGTTTAGAAACATCATGTTTTACATCCTTATTAAAAATGAATCTAGCAGCTTGACAATCAGTTTTTATGATAAACTTTTGATTATAGAGATCTCCTTGAAATTTTAGAACACTTTTCACTATAGCCAAGATTTCTTTAGCTATAGTAGCATAATTTCTTTGGCTATTATTCCATTTTCCTGAATAAAATTGTATTAGATATTCCTTATTATCATCTGGGGAGATTTGTTTTAAAATCCCTCCACAGCCTATATCAGAGGCATCTGTTTCAACAATTTTGTTCCAACTGGGATTAGCTAGAACAAGACATGGAAGGTTATTAACCTTACTTTTAATTTGCTGGACAGCTTTCGTATGACCATCTGTCCATGGCTTAGCATTTTTCTTAAGCCTTTCATATAATGGAGCAGCATCTTTTGCCCAGTCCTTTATAAAAGGAGAAATATAATTCAAGCTTCCTAAGAATCTCTGAAGCTGTGTTTTATTCGTAATGATATCAGGGAATTTAGAAGCAAATTCTATACTTCTCTGAATAGGAATGATTTTTCCCTTTTCTATATTATGCCCTAAAAACCTAACAGTAGTTTGGAAAATATGCATTTTTGGCTTAGATATAACCAAACCATTTTGAATAATGATTTTCTTAAATAAATCAAGATGTTTGAAATGAGTTTCTAAATTTTTAGAAAATACCAAGATATCATCTATATACACAATTATAAAATTGCTAAAAGGATTGAAAATATCATTCATAATTTTTTGAAATTCTGATGGGGCATTTTTTAAACCAAATGGCATAACATTCCATTCATATTGACCCATGGGTACATTAAAAGCTGTTTTATATTTATCAGCTTCAGAAATCTGAATTTGCCAATACCCAGATTTTAAGTCAAATTTTGAAAATATAATAGCTTCATGAAGACGATTTAATAAATCCTTTTTATTAGGAATAGGATATCTGATCCATTTCAAAACTTTATTTAAAGGTTTATAATTTATAACGAGTCTAGGAATTCCTCTTTCTTGTTCTGCATGTTTATTAACATAGAAAGCAGTACAAGACCATGGAGACTTTGAAGGTCTTATTAAACCTTTTTGTAAGAGACTATTAATCTCATTCTTACATAATTCTAAGTAATCAGAATTCATTTGGCAAGGTCTTGCCTTAGTAGGAATATAATCTTCTGAGAAATCTTCTTCATATGGAAGGCTAACAATATGTTTTTTTCTTTCCCAAAAAATATTCGGATGATCACCACAAATTTGTAAAGAAAATTGATTTTTTAAATATTCAATTTTTTCTTGTAATTTAGGATTTTGTAAAGTCTCTTCAATAGTAAGACTACAAATTTCATTTTTCAAAAAGCCTATTTGCTTGTTCTTTAAAGAAATTAAATCCTTAACTTCATTTATAAACTTGGAATAGGGTGGAGATATAAAATCAATCCTAACCCTTTTCCCTTCAAAATTTCCAGTAATACCAGTATGATCCCAAGAAATAATTGGATAAATTTTCCAAAAGAAAGGCATTCCAAGAATAATTTCATTTGAAATGTTCTTTATTAAAACAAAACTTTCAGGAATACAAACATTATTCGTACAAATATAAGCTTTGGGAATTTTATAATCAATATCCATCTTATGACCACTAGCATTTCTTAAAATATGAGTAGTCTTTTTGAAATATTTTGAAGGAATCAACCCTTCTTGGATACAATTTAAATCAGCTCCGCTATCAATAAGAGCCACAAAATCTCTTTTCAAATTATAATCAATAACTATAGAAATTTTTGCAAGAGGCTTATGAGCTGTAATTAATTCAATAGTTTTTAAAAATGATTCTTTATTTTCTTCTGTAAAATCATCAGGAGTTAAATTATTAAAAGAATTATCAGCATCCTGACTCTCTTTTTGAGTATTATTAATACTCTCCACAGATGTAATTCTTTTATCAAGAATAATATTCTTATTTTTTAAATCATTAATTTCTTTTTTAAGGTTATCAACCTCTTCAGATAGATCTTGAATTGTAGTTGGAATATTATTCCTTTGAGACCTTTTATGAAGTTGTCTCTTTAACTCAGCCATTGTATAAGTAGTGTTCTCATTATGAATTTCTTTTCTAGGAGACTCTACTTTATTAGTAGAAGTGCTTCCCATTTTGTCAATAATCTGGGATCTTATTATAGGATCATCTATTAATTTGATCATCTCAATCCAATCATCACTACTAATTACATTAAGATTAAGATCTTTGAATTGGGAATAGAGTTTATAAAACTCATCTGTATTCTGCTTGTCTTCACAAGTCTCTCCTATTTGACAAGGCATACATTCTTCATCTGACGAAGAGATATAACTCTCATTATGGAGAACCCTTAAATCCTCACTAGTATGAGATTCTTCCTCCCCACTATTATCAGGGCCTGATTCTTCAGGTGAAGAATTTACCAGAATTTTACACAATGAATCCTTGATATCATCATCTAAATTAAGACTCTTAATTTTGTCCTTAACTTTACAATCTTTTGCATAGTGGCCAATCCTTCCACATTTATAACAAGCATTATTATGCTTAAAGGATTTTTTATCAAATCTTTTGGATTTCCTATTTTCACTTTTATCCAAGCGTTTCTTTTTCCTATGAGGTTTATAAGGTCTTTCTGTATAGTCCTTATCTTTCTTCTTTTTAGAAGATCTTTTTGAGGATTCTGGTATATCAATAGCAAATTGTTCGCAGAATTCCCCCAATTGCTGCTTTTCATTTATATGATACCTCTTGATTTGTTGATTCAGCTGTATTTCATTGCATAGAGCTAGCCCTTCTTGGACCACAGCGCTAATAAGCTTTCCATAAGTATAATCCTCATATTTAATATTAACCTCATTCCCTCTAAGGACTTTCCTAATTCTTTCTGCGAATAAGTTTGGAAGTCCATCTATGAATTTAGATTTCCAATGAGAACTATTACATTCTGGTAACTCCATTACTCTGGACAAAAATGTGTCCTTGTACCATCTCCAATTAGTAAGAGATCTACACTTAAGATTCTGTAAAAGAGTTCTGATAGTTTCACTATTATCTGTCCATCTTCCAGAGAAATGCTCTATAATGGTTAAGACTAGCGTATAAACTATATTTGGAGTTGAACTGCCATTTTCTTGTTTTACTGCATTTAAAATGGCCATCCTTTGTTCTTCTGTGAGATAATTATCCCACCATCCTTTTAATTGCCCTGTAAACCCAGCAATAACCATACTTGCTGTATTTTGTTCTGAATTCTTATTAGCTTTACATATAGTGCTATACATAAGAATTCTATGAACCAATGTATAAATCTGTCTATCAGTGAAACCATCAATATTCCATTCATAAATCTCAGTCCCACTGAAACTATTAGAGACAATAAATTCTTGTTCCTCTAGGATTATATCCTGAGGAGTTGGTCTAGGATAGTAGTACATCCTTTGGACCGGTTTTCTAGCATATTTTTCTGAGATTTTATTAATCTCATCAAGAGTATTACTCTTTTTAGAAATATTATTATTCTTATCATTTTTCTCTATATTAAGAGGACTGAGTTCCAAATCTTTTTTATATTTTTCTTCTAGCCATCTTTCAATATTATCAAGTTTTGATAATTTAAAATCTTTGATTTCAGGAGGAGGTTGGATACTCGCAGAGGCTTTTACCTTGCCTTTATCAGAAGCTTTAGATTTTTCGATAGTAGAACAGATATGATTGATTTTATCATGTAAAGAGAGAATATGTTCTCCAAGAATGCTCATATAAACATTTGTATAATTATTTTGTTGTATTAGAATTTTAACATGCTTGGCAGTTATTAGAGCAGTATCATCACTAAATAATTCTGCAAAGGCTGTAAAATGAACAATTTTATTATTTTTCTCAATTTGAAAAGACTGTTGAGGAGGTAATATTGATTTAGTGATAGACCCATCAGTCAGTTTATAATCTTTTTCAAGCATACAAATATATTTATAAATATATTTAGTCATAAACCAAGGAATAAAAGCAATAATTTTATTAGCTTGCGAAAGATCTTTATAAAAATCATCTTGTAAAAAGGTCCTTTGATTTTTATCAAAATTTTTAAAGAACCATTCTCTAAAAAGTTTCCACTTAGGTTCAAAGAATTCATTTGAAATCTTTTCTCTTACCGGAGATCCCGGTCTAAAATCAAGTCTGTCTTTTTGATCCATAAAAACCATTTGGAAAATTCATCTCAGAGAGAGTGGGTTCATCCATATCAGGAGTAACAATATGATTTTCAATTTTGATATTATCAACTCGTTCGTTTTCCTTTGTATCAAAGGTTGAAGATCTAGAATTATCTTCATCTCTTATTTGAGATGTAGAAGCTCTGGAGGGTATATTAACCACATAATCAGCTGGAGAAATGTATGAATAATTAGATCTAGGCATTTTTGCCTGTAGTCCGATATTATCGGTATAACTCATTAACAGGTTTTGATCAGTAAATTTTATTTTTACCGTTCCATCAGGAGCCTGTTCAATATCAGAAATATCAAAATTCATATTATTTCTAGGAGCAACAGCTTCTTCTATAATCCATTCTTTAGGAAAATCAATTTCATCCCATTTAATAGGTCGTCTAGTAATAACTTTAGACCTACTAAAATTAGTTTCTATTAAAATAGTCTCATTTTTTAGATCCATAATTTTACACATAGGATTCAAAGTATAAAGCGGTTTATAATAAATTCTATAACAAATACATATGACTTCAGTTCCAGGTAAATAATCATAACCATGTAATTTAATACTCAAAATTAAAGTATTTAAAGAATTTTCATCACTTAAAGATATCTGCAAATTAGGATAAGCATTAAAATAAACAGGGCCATAGGCCAAGCTGGTTTGCACTGTCCCTATTAGAGACTTCTTCCAATTTTGGTTTCTACCATCTCTTAAAGCTGCTATAAAGCTTTCCGGTAGACCTCTTAAAGTAAGTGGCTTAAAAGCGACTTGAACAAGGCCAATATGCATAAATTTATAATTATCCCTATAAGGGGCAAAATCATTTTCAGATAATAATCTGAAGGTGCCATGATCAGAATCCACTGTAATAGTTTCTTCTGTGGTTTTAACAATTTGTTTAAAACCCAATTTTTCAAAAGTTCCCATCTGGTATATAACCCTGGGTTCTATTTTAGGAATCGTCCATCTATTAAGGAGATCCAGCTGCTGAGGCATATCATACTCATCTTTTCTACTGTTTTTGACAGTAGCCCGATTTCTTATAATATTCATTATAGAAATACTGACAGATTAATATCGCCTAAGCTTATAAACAACATGGCTCTGATACCATTTTGTCAGTTTAAGCATATGGAATCAAATGCTTCATCCAGAATCGCTTCAATGTAACTACAGGATCTTTTACGAAATAGAGCAGTCTTAGGGACGAAAAAGCCTTTTACGGTTCCAACATAGCCCAAACAGTGCCTCACTCAATGGCTTAACATGGGCCTAAACAGGAACTCCGGCAAAGCCAAGACTTTTCCATCCTTAAACTGTACTATTTCGACCTTAGAAACATCGGAACAGTTCAAGACTTACCATCTTGTTCATAGTTTAGGTCGATATGAATCCGTCAGTAAAAGTTTAGCCTATCATTTAGGCGTAAATAAACAACAAAGTAAATAAAGTAAATAAATCTTCAAAATTTCCAGATATACCAGTATGATCCCAAGAAATAATTGGATAAATTGTTAGATATCATTTTTCAACTTTAACCTTTAATTCAATTTTCTTTACTTTTTTCATTTCTTTTTCCTTTATCATTTTTTCCTCTCTCTCTCGTCAACACTCATCCTACCTATAAATATCCATCACCACTGTTGAATCACTATCACCATAGCAGCCCCATGTCTTCACCCATCTTCTAATACTTTTCATAATTTTTCTCTCTATTACTAACATCCATTAACCATCTAAATCACCATAAAAAGTATTAATTATTTAGTAAAAAAATTAAAGTCATTAATTTTCCTGTTCATGCATAATTTATCAACCTTCATATCTTATTCTTAGTCTTTACTAACGTCTGAGGAATGAATCTAACTTACACACGATAAGAATTTCACGAAGTTGAGCAGCAACAATCAATTGATTCTACTCAATTACGATAATTCAGTTATTTCTTTAAGCGTAGAAGGCGTAAATCCTACACTATTTAAAAAATAAATAAAAATGTGTATTCATCCTCAATTCCAAGGCGATTAGTTAGAACTTCATTATTGAAATTGTAATTACAATTGTGGAATTTGAGTGAGGGAGGTAAAAATGGAGGTTTAAATAGCTAATAAAGTAGTTGTTGTGGTGTTGCTGATGAATATTGATACTTAATTTGTGGGTTATAGAAGGTGGGAATGGGGTGGAGGTGGGGAGTGATTAGAGATGAATAGGGTGGAGAGAGATACAGGTTTTGGGGAGTTATAGCGAAAAAATTTGAATCATCACTTAAGACAAGTGAAGAAAGAAGAAGATGATGAAGAAAAGAAATATAAGTACGTTTTTTTAATTTTAAAATATGTGTGATATTTGACAACTAGCAATGTGTGGTGCACACTACATGAAAATAATGTTGTTGTCTAGTTTTAGGGTTTGTTAATATTTTGCTTTAAAATAGTTTAAGGGGGTAGGACCCCGTAAAATATAAGTGTGTAGTTGAGAATTCAATTATAGATTAGGGGGTCATTTGTCCATTTTCTCTTATGTTAACTTATTTTAAGTCATTTTTAAATTTGTGAAACACTTCCAAAAGCTAAAACTGACTTAAATGTAGATTTTCACCAATTTTTAAGCTAATCCAAATAGACTCGGAGAACCTACGATAGTCACATGACTTTCAACAACTTAATCCACAAACACAACACCTTCCTCATTCTTGTATCAGATGCAGTGTAAATTATCGATTTATCAAGTTAACACATGCGAATCAATGAATGACATCACCAAAATTACATACACATACAACAATCACCTTAGATAATCAACAATCAACAATGCTACTCTGGTGCCCTCATTAAAAAGAAGTCTCATTCACATACAATAGCATGATTTTCTTTTTTTTGGAGACTAAAAACATTCATTCTCACAATGAATTCAAACATTTCATGCAAAATATACGTTTGGGGGAGCTTATATGGACTTTTTGATGGAGCTAGTTTCAGAATTTCTGACACGGGTCTCACATATTCTGTTTTGACTCAAATTTCAACCAGTCTCTGATTAATGTGTTTTAGTGCCTAAACAAACATCTTGATGGTGTCATTTAAAGACCGTATGTAAGAAAAAAGCTCTAAAGATGTGATTTGGATCGTATGTGGTCTACTTTCAGGTAGGCTACGGCTTCTCGCCATTAAATTGAGCTCGAGAATGTAAATGTATGTCGGTTTATGCTAATTTGGGATGGGTAACTATATTGTAATGCTTAGCTTGCTATAAATCATGTTTTAGGTTATTTATTAGGTTTCAGGACTGTTAGTATGTTTGTTTACTTTTTTGAGATCATCCATAACTTGTGGCTTGTATTGTAATTTTTTATGACTGATGTTAGAAGATGTTTAGCCTTAGTATAGTTGTAGACTAGTGTTTCTTAGACTAGCATATTGTGGAGTTGATAGGTCTTGGAATCTCTCTAGCGTCGCTTCAGACGGCTTAGCTCCCTCTAGATTGATATAACAGAATTTCGTCTGTTAATGTGATCCTTAGTTAGCAATAACTCAACTCAGAATGCTCTTTTCTTCCATAACATATTCTTGTAATCGACTCGGCGTGTACGCAGGTCATTTTGGGCTTATTTGGTTATTTGACATCGAGTTGTAGAGTAGGAGTTGTAATAGGTCCTTGGCAAATTTGAAAGTGGTCCAATGCTACAGTTTAGACTAGTGTTGAGTTAGCAGAGAAATTTTGGGTTGTTGGAGTTCTTTTCTATAGTTCAAGCTCGTATACCTTATTGTTGCTCTGGATTAAAGTCCCTTGTGTAAATCCAATCCAAAAAGGTTTAAGTCAGAGGTGAGTACCTTTCAGTCAAAGTTTAAGTCCTTAACTCATATTCCAGTCACGATTTAATTCTCTGGCTCATATTTCAGTCACTTTTTAAGTCCATGGTTCATATTTAGTCATGGTTTACCTCTCTAGCTCACCTTTTAGTCTTGGTTCAAGTATAGGGACACCCCTTCGATCAATTTTGTGTCCATGATGCTAGTTGGTCCTTGGATGCCTCCACCGCGGTTATAGTTCGTGGGAGACTGTGACAGTTCTGGATGTATCTTGAAGTTCTCTTATTAGTTCTTAGCTTATTTGTGTACCTATCGAGCTTATGGGGTTCGTTCCAATTTTACTTAAACTTGTGCACGAGTGTACCTTTTGGCTTATGGGGTCTAGTTAGGTTTTGCTAGTTGTTACTTACTTTATTTCAGTTTCTTAGTACACTTGTGTGCATTTTAGAATTCCACTCTTTGACCTCTGTTGGGTTAAATTCTTGCATTTCATATTACCTTGCTCAATCGGCCTATAATGCTTACTGAGTACATGTTATTTTGGTAGTGATGCTATACTTTGCATCTTTTTCATGATATAGGTCCGAACACCAGCTATCAACGTTCAGAGCGAGCCTTCAGTTGTCGCATTCAGATGTAAGGGTGAGCACATGGCGTTTCAAACTTTACTTATCTCCATCTTTAGTTTGATGACTAGTCTTTTGTATTATTTTTAGACAAGTCTTTATATTTTGGGTCCATTTTAGAGACATGTACTCTTTTATTAGCAACTCTGCACTTGTGACTTTCAGATTTTGGGTGGAATATTTATTTATGTATATTTTTTTTGGTTTGCTTCCGCTATCTCTCTTATTATTTTATTAAGCGGTTGCTACTGCTTTGTTTCTGTCCTTATGGTCCTTACATGTCGTTCGAGGTTACAGGTTGACTTACCTATTGTGAGTTATTGTTGGTGTTAACATGACTCGAGAAATCAGATCGTGATAGTTCGATACAAAGTTATCTCAAAACCAAATAAAAGTAACACTTCAAAGAAAGAATACATCGAAACTCTAAGTAAAACTCCGTCTAGATGTATACTTAAACCAGGCAAACTCTTCACATCTTCAACTTATATTTAAAAGCATGTTAATAATATAAGACACACAACTACAATACAAAAATACAACACACAATGTGCTAATTTAGGGTTGATTCTAAAAGGAATATTCTAAACATGTTATTCTAAACATGTTAATAACATAACTTGATATTCATTCATAACGAAACCTTATCGAAGAGATACCAAGCAAGATTAAACCTCTTGATTCTCAAACAAATGTTTCACATGTCATAAATATCAATCCCAAAAATATTAAAAGTAAGACATATCCAAAACTTCACATATAGTTAAAGATGGCTGACCTTCACTCTTCCTTTCCAAAAACATAAGTAAACAAATAATGAATTCAAGAATAAAATAATTATAGGAAAAGTTACTAGCCGGTTAAGCAGATAATTAATAAATAAACTTGATAAGAAATTAAAACCATTAAGCCAAAAACAGAGAAAAATTGTGAATATGCTAGACCAGTATTTTGCTTCTTTTTTTTTTTTTGGTCTTTTAGGAGTTTTCTAGAGTAAGAATGTATGCTTATCAAAGTGTATCCAGGATGAGAGGATAAGTCTTCTTCAAATAGGAAAATAAGTAAAACATACAAAATGACTTCAATTTTTTTCTTAGTTCCACAATTTTTTCAAAGTTTTTCATGATAAACAAAATGACAAATCAATTCATACTAAATAAGGAATGAAAATCAAATGTGAGTGGAAAATTAAAAGAATCAACTTTAATTAATATGAAATTCTTAATACCACAATTAATTATATATATATATATAATATATTTTTTATTACTATTAACAAGATTTAGAAAACATGCAGAATTTCTCCTATTTAATAAGACGGAGTTGGAAAGGAAGCACACATGAGATCGTCAGCATGTGTGCTTCCGGGGATTAAGACTGAATTAAGGGGTACTTTGGTTATTTAGGCCCTCCTACTTTAGACTTCGTGCTTTAATTATGTTATACCAATTGATCTGTCGTGTGAACATTTTCTTTTGAAAACAAAAAAAGTACATCATATAATAGTTTGTCTTTTTCATATGTGGTTCCCACTTAAAGTTAGCAATGCAACATATAATTTTTAAAATGCTTCGTTAGTTTCACCAAAGAGAAGTAGAGAACCTTTTGATTTTCAGTTTCATGGAAAATGTATTTGTGTTTAATTATTATCATATGGTATAATTTTACATTATAAGAAAGGGGAATAGCTTGAGGACTTTTTTATCCTTTACTTTTATTTTATAGCTTCTAATGTTCAGTTTGTTGCAACTTTTGTGACTTCTTTTGAAAGGAAAAATTACCCCACATATTTAATTCTTACTACTTCGTGTATGAAATGTTTTTCAAAATTAAAATCTAAAATCTAAAATTAGTTACTTTTGATATCCTATTTTGTATCCGACTTTTTAAAAATTTAATACTAACACCATATTAAATCGATATTCAATCTGTATCCATCCAAAAAAATCTAATTATATTTGTTTTTATACCCAACGTAAAACATATTTTTGGTTTCCAAAAATCATGACCAAAATCAATGAATTCTGTTTAATACTACATAGTAACAATAATGCATGATATATATTATTGTCAACAACTGAAGCGAAAAATTAAAAAAACATCCTAAAATATAAACATGGAATGAAAGTCTAAGACGATCATCTGTCTAGCAATTGATTTCCTTGGTCTTGGTGTAGGATAATTTGTAGTATTCAGAGTATGTTCTTTTGCTATAGTGTCCATCAAATTTTCTATTAACAGTGTCAGTCACTTTGCTCTCACTAAATGTGCTATCAACGTTCTTGTTTCTTCCACACCGCTAGAGGAATGTGACATACCTTTGACGATAGTATTTTGAATCAATTTCAATGTGATCCATATGAAAAATTACATTACTAATATGTTCAACAAATAGACAGTGTGTACATGCCACAATCACTAAACAAACATTGAAAAAAACATTTGAAAAGAAGTGAACTAAATGTCATGAACAAATTACAATAACTTAGGAATACATAATTTGATCTTAGTTCTTGTTGAGATGTATCATTGATATATTCAATTTTGAGAGAATTAACTTGAGGCTTGTCAATATATACGACAGTTTTTGTTTGAATGGAAAAAAAGAACGGTGAAGAAGTTTGAAGAAAAAAATGAAAAGAGAACGTGTATAAGTTGGAGTTGGGATGGGGTATGGCCTGTGATAAAGGGGAGAAAATCTCTTAAAATGTGTAATCGATAATTATGAACTTATTCTCTCTCATAATTGTAACGACCTGTTTAGTCATTTTGAGCAGTAGAGTTTATTTCTGGTAATAACTGTCTGGGTCGACGGATCCCACGACGGACCGTCATGGGCACGACGGACCGTCGAGGGGGTCTCGTTTCAAAACACTTAGATTCTGAAAATTTGGGTGCTGAGATCGACTCTCTGAACTTCACGACGGAATGGCAGGACGGACCGTCGTTGG
>NC_028638.1:18485662-18487068 GCF_001406875.1 Solanum pennellii | reverse complement strand
GATTTTGATGTAATTCTGGGTATGACTTGGCTTTCCCCAAATTTTGCAATCTTAGATTGTAATGCTAAAACTGTGACATTGGCCAAGCCTGGGACAGATCCGCTAGTGTGGGAGGGTGACTACATTTCCACCCCAGTCCGTATTATCTCTTTTCTTCGCGCTAAGAGGATGGTTAGTAAAGGTTGTTTAGCCTTCTTGGCACATCTCAGGGATGATACTTCCAAAGTACCTTCGATTGAATCTATTTCGATAGTCTGCGAGTTTTTGGACGTGTTCCCTGCAGACCTTCCTAGTATGCCACCGGATAGGGATATCGACTTTTGTATTGATCTGGAGCCGGGTACTCGCCCCATTTACCCTAATTCCTTGGTCCGGCAACTAGTGAATTTCACTCCGCACCTTGGTCCGGCTACGTGTGTATACTTTACTAAACTTTACCTTTTAACTCATATTAAGCATCATAATCGATGTATGACTTAGTTATTACTTCGCACCAATCGACTTTAGCCTATTAGATAGTATATACTAAATCTACGTTGATAATTCTTTTCTTATTATCTACCTCATTGGTCCGGCAAGTAGCAACAAGGCGAGTTCTAATGTGTGCACTCGTTAAAAATACTTCTAAACGAAAGAATTATCAATACATACAAGAAACTATTCGAGAATTGTCATTTTAGCTAGTTTTACTTAGTTAATTACCCATGGTTTCCACAACTCCAGTTGTGAATTTAGTTACCCATGTTCATAATTACACAATTCATATTAATTAGACAAGAATTCATGTACTTACTTTGATGAGATTGAAGAAAATGCAGAAAATCACTTGAATTCGAGAAAATAATGCAATAAACGATTACGAAAAAATGAAGTATTTTCCAAAACCCGATATTCAACAACCAATATTACAAATTAGAAAAATAACCAAGAGTCTAACCCCAAAAACGAGGTTTTTTGGTCCTATTTATAATAAAAGAATCCTAAACATAAAGGGAGACCTAAATAAGGAATATTTTTCCAAAAATGCGTCTCGCGTTGACGACCTGACCGATGGACCGTCGAGGTAATGTGTCACGACCCAAAACCGAGCCGCGACTGGCACCCACATTTACCCTCCTATGTGGGCGAACCAACCAATCTAAACCTTGACATTTCAATTTAATATCAACATAAAGCAATGCGGAAGACTTAAACTTATTAATAAAAGACAATTCAATAACTTCTAAAATTCAACATCTATTATTTCCCCAAAATCTGGAAGTCATCACCACAAGAACATCTATGATCAAATTACTAAACTAAGAGTATTCTAAGAAGCTAAAACAAATAAAAGCTAGTCTATGCCGAAACTTCAAGGCATCAAGACATGAGGAAGGAGATCCAGTCCAAGCTAGAAGCATTAGCTC